>NC_080073.1:91037946-91339248 GCF_949987535.1 Balaenoptera acutorostrata
TAGGTAGACAGTAATCTTATATAAATGTCCCAATGATAGGGACAGAGTAGGATAATTAGTTAGTTTAAAAGTCCCACTAGGGGATTAAAGACAGAAAGGGAATTTTAAGGGAGTTTGGGAGACTGTCCTAAACTAATGACCACTCAAGGAAAAAACCCAGTAACCCAGCAACAGTCTACACTACCTTGAAGGAAGACCAGGCGCATTCAAGTTCCAGGCCCACTCAAGCCACCAAGTCCTGATAGTTAAAACACAAGACAATAGACATGGGGTCTGGATCTTGTTACATGAAGTCAGGGAGTGAATGGTCCTTGAAGAGTTGCATTCCTGCTTGTGTCCAAGACAGGAATATAGGTGAAAAGGGACATTATACCGAAACCTGAGATGAACTGCCATATTTTAATATATGTTACCACCTTTTTGCTAATATACATATGATTTAAATAGCACCATGACAGTACCAGTTAGACCATACAGGGTTAAAGGAGGAACTAATGACAGCTTCCCCCAAATGAGGAAGAAGGTGGTCTTCTCCTCTCCCCACTTTTCCTTTGATTACAAAAATGTAGCCCTCTTTGTTTTCAGGGCTGCACTTCCTTGTGTGCCTGCTTACATCTCTCACAAGCGTCCTATGCTATTAAACTCATTCTTTGCCTACGGCCTTGCCTCAAGCTGAATACTTTCTGTGAAACAAAAGAATCTGAGCTTCAGTTAAGTCCTGACACCAGGTGAGTTAAAGACGATTAAATTAAAGACAATTAAAAGACAGTGGGTTCGAGTCCCCTCCTAAATCAGGGATTATGGGGTTCAAGTCCCAATCTGAGGTGTCAAATCCCATCCAAGAAAGACTGCGGTTTCACCAATGTCCTAGTATTAATAAGCAAAAGTTACCATACCTATACAACAAATCCCATAAGACAAAGTCCTACAAAATTTAAAAGCTTCATGCTGTGAAAACTTAAAGTTAAAAATAAAAAACTTTTGAGCATACCACCCCAATTTATACATATTTATTTATAAATTATATACTTGTCTTACTGTACAAATTGATTGTGTATTTTATAAAAGATATATAGAAGTAGAAATTTTTAAAGTATGAGATAAAAATGAAGTTTTTACTGTTTTCTTCCCACCCAACTCCCAATGCACTGTTTTATCTACCCTAGGGGTATGTGTACTCCATTTTAGAGATAATTACAAGAAAAGACAGAAACCAGACAGAGGCACATAAGGAGCTGCCTTTACACTGCCTTGGAGTCCACTCTAAATTATGAGAGCACTGACAAGTGAATACCTTCTCCAACTCTGGATAGCTGCTTTCTGCCCTTTCCGTATCTACTACCATCACCTCCCTCAGAAGATACAGGGCAAGAGAGGAGGCGAGGAGGCAAAACAGCATGTGCGGAGGCCACTGCTTAAGAGTACTAATAAGGAAGTTTAATAAAACTCAGATTAAATTAAGTGTGGATGTTTGCTCTGCCAGCTCTGACTTTCACTTAGCCTGGTACACTTGCTCCCTTGCCTCAGACCATTATGCAGAGCAAGCTGCATGACCAATCACCTTCTCCAGTTCCACCAAGCAGAAGGCAGGCTGGCCCCACCACGCCATCTGCACATGCACCTGCTCTCAGCAGCACTGGCTGCTCAGGGTCTGCTGGCCCAGAGATGCCCTGGCCCACAGGGCACCACTGTGAACTCATATTTTCCACAGGAACTAGTCCAAAGATTCAGGAAGAAAGCTGGAGAGAGCCAAAGACAAGAGGCGGGACAATGAATGCCAGCTTACAAATGAGAGCCACAAAACCTCTTGGGAGCTAGGTCCTAAAGCATCTTACCCATCCACAGTCCCTAAAGAATTCAAAGTCATTGTTGCCTATTCCCTTGGATATTTCCTACTTTTAAAAAAGTCTAGGGGCTTCCCTGGTGGCGCAGTGGTTGAGAATCTGCCTGCCAATGCAGGGGACACGGGTTCGAGCCCTGGTCTGGGAAGATCCCACATGCCACGGAGCAACTAGGCCCATGAGCCACAACTACTGAGCCTGCGCGTCTGGAGCCTGTGCTCCGCAACAAGAGAGGCCACAAAAGTGAGAGGCCCATGCACCGTGATGAAGAGTGGCCCCCACTTGCCACAACTAGAGAAAGCCCTCACAGAAACGAAAACCCAACACAGCCAAAAATAAATTTAAAAAAAAAAAAAAAGTCTAGTAATATAGCATTTGTTGCATGAAATGTATATTTCATCTTATTTGAAAAATATATTCATCATTATGTATGGGCAAAATAATTATTGTAACATATAATCTCAATTTCCTTTTTTTTTAAAATTTATTTTTAACATCTTTATTGGAGTATAATTGCTTTACAATGGTGTGTTAGTTTCTGCTTTATAACAAAGTGAATCAGTTATACATATACATATGTCCCCATATCTCTTCCCTCTTGCATCTCCCTCCCTCCTACCCTCCCTATCCCACCCCTCTAGGTGGTCACAAAGCACCGAGCTGATCTCCCTGTGCTATGCGGCTGCTTCCCACTAGCTATCTATTTTACGTTTCAATTTCCTTTTTTTTGTACACTGATGAAAGTACTCAAGCAGACCACGGTGGATACATAGGAATATTAGTAAATGAACCCACATTAGATCTGCAAAACCTTCTCCCAAGATTTCAATGTTAAATTTATTCTTGATTACTGTTTTTATTAGCATAGTAAAGCAGTCCTGATTTTAAAAGTTCTCTTATAGCTGATTCTCAATATACAAAGAAGCTCATATGAGCATACTTGAAAAACACTGTCTATAATAAAGACAAGGTAAACGGTTACTAACCCAAATACATGTAAAAATGTTCAATTCTATTTATAATCAATGAAATACATATTAAAACAATGAACTGTCATCCCAATCCCCATTAAATTAGCAAAGTCAAAATTCGTAATTCCAAAAGCACATGAGGGAGAAGTGTGTCTCTGTCACTGCTGGACAGGAGGCTAACTCATACTTTTTCTAGAGAGCAATGTGACAAAGTATAGCTAGAGTTTTTGAAATGCTCATTTTTTGACCTAAAATTCCACCTTTGCAAATCTAAGCTACATTATAAAAATATACAACAGCCAGAAATGAACTCAAAGACTTACACCCAGAGATGTTCATTTATTTGATGGATACAATACATTTATTGTAGTGAATGACAAATTGGATAAAATCTAAGCAACAGCCAAAGAATGTACATAAACTATCCATAAAATGAAAGATTACACAGCCATTTAAAATTAATATTAATCAAGTAATAAACTTAAGTGTTTTTTTAAGTGGGATACAAAAATAGCACAAAACAATTTCATCTATGTAAGAGAGAAACCAATACAGATAAAGACTGTAAAGTCATAGGGCAGCATGTTAACTGCCTAAAGGGATACAGGTGACTTTCAAATTGCATTTTCCAAACATTTTACAAGTCACCGTTTTTTTTTTTTAAATAATTGAGAAGAAAAATTGTTTTAAAAGTCTATGGATCACCAACCAACGATATTTCTGAAAAATCAGCTGTTTTTTTAACACTAAGACTAGCTTTATGAAACATAAGTCTTATACAATAAAAACAGAATTCCTTATCATTCAGTTCTGAATGATTCTGAGATAAAGCATCTATAACTTTGAAAATCAAGGTCACAACATATAAACCTTTAAAAAACAACAATCAATGACAAAGAAAACACCATTTATTTGCTGGTAGAATTATACAAGAGTCATAAAATGGACATTATGGTTTTGACCCCCTGATTTTCATCCCCTAAAAATCACTATGTGAGAGACGAAAGAACCATGTATTAATTCCAATTTTGAAGAGCAGAAGACACTATCCATTAGAATTTCCTGCTAACAAATAAGTCTCTAAGTATAAATAAAACTAGGAATCATTAACCAAATGCTAGTTTACTATGGTACTCTAACAGATCTATACTAACTATAACAAAAATAAAAATTAGAAACATACAAAAACTTGTTTAACTTTTAACATCTTCTGAACATGCAGACCCAGGTTTAAAATGAACTCCATCACTTCCTAGCCACGTAAACCTGGGGGCAAGATACTTGACCCCTCTAATCATACTTGTTTCCTCAAGTTTAAAAAAAATTAAATAAGACAAAGTCCATAGAAGTGCCTCACGTACTGCTCAATAAAAGATAGCTATTATTTTCCCTCAGAAACAATGTTTTACTAGGTAGAAGGAAGAGGTAAAGAGCGAAATAAAAGATTTAAATCAATTCAGTCAGCATCTGGGAGGCTATGCTAGGTGCTGGGTATACTGAAATAGATAAAAGCTCACAGTTTTGAAGGAGGGAAATACCATCCAACTGAAAATTACAATCCCCTCTAATAGGATGATAAAACTATGGTAAACACAGGACGCTTCAAAGGAGTGCAAGGTAGAAAATGTAACTTGGGCTGCAAGTTCAGGGAAGACTTCAAGAGGGAAGTGCTTGCACTGCTAGATCTGGATAATAAAAGAGAAATGTTATCCAGTCAGAGAAGGAATGTAAGATCAGGGGAGGTACAGACGGTATGGTAAAGCCAGAACCAGAGTTTCCTGAGGGATATGGCCTGCAATGTCCCTGGAAAGGAGGCAGGATCTGTACTGTCACCAGAACGTCACCAGGCCTTCCACACACCCACACCTGGCTCTGCAGTGAATAAGAAAAAAAGGAGGCCTGGAACCCAGAGGAGAAGTGCTTTCCTGCTACTATAGCCTTGCAACTTCCCACCAGCACCCTCTACTGACTGCAGCTGCTAACAGAGGAGAACGATTACTGGGTCCAGGTCCAGTTCCAGTCCCACAAAGCAAGGCAAAGAAGGCTGAACTGGGGGCTGACAGATGATAAACAGATAACCGGCACACTGTCTCTCCTATCAAATAAAGACAGAACTCTGCCTTAGTCATTTTTTGGTCCTTGGCCCCTAATACAATGCCTGGCATAAAGTAGGAATTTAATAAATTTGTAAAGCACAGTAAAATGGAAAGAACACAGAATTTAGACCCAGGCAAATACTGGTTCAAGCCTGTCCAGTCATGGGCCGGCGACGACACACAACTAAGCAGCAGGAAAGAACTGGATTTCCTGGAGATCGGCACGCACAGGACTGTTGCTGCCTGGAAACATTTTGGACTCCAGAGCATGCTTAGGAGTTGCTATAACAACTTCCTATGTTCTTTATAGGGATTCATCTACAAAGAGAGGCCATCGTTCAGAAGAACTGTAAATGCATTCATGACAACACTGAACAGTTGAGGTAAAGCAGGCCAACAGGAAAGAGGCTTAAGCTAAAGATCCCCAACTAATGTGACGCAACAAACAAAACTGAAACCATGGATCCTTCCCAACCTGTTTCTCATTTCTCACAAAACACTGATTGTTCATTTCAGGCATTAAAAACTTTAGCATGGGGACTTCCCTGGTGGCACAGTGGTTAAGAATCTGCCTGCCAATGCAGGCGACATGGGTTCAAACCCTGGTCTGGGAAGATCCCACATGCTGTGGAGCAACTAAGCCCATGCGCCACAACTACTGAGCCTGCGCTCTAGAGCCCGCGAGCCACGACTACTGAGCCCACGTGCTACAACTACTGAAGCCCGCGCACCTAGAGCCCGTGCTCCGCAACAAGAGAAGCCACCACAATGAGAAGCCCGTGCACCACAATGAAGAGTAGCCCCCGCTCACCGCAACTAGAGAAAGTCCGTGCACAGCAACGAAGACCCAATGCAGCCAAAAATAAATAAATAAAATAAATAAATTTTTAAAAAAAACTTTTGCATCACTGGTATCAAAAATTGTTACTTTCTCCCCTTAAAATCACATCCTGATATCAGAAAACTTAGATGATCAAACAAAATACCCCTTTGCAAGCTAGCAAACAAGAAACATGGGTTTAAATTTTGCCCTATTATAAACAGCCTCACCTTGCTAAACAGAAGGATGTTTGCTAAATTATCTTTTTCAAGGTTTTTTAAGGCTCAATACTTGATCCAAAAAGTGCCCTGTCAAGCCAGATTTCTATATAAAGCTACATGTAGAAAGTAAAGATTTTCTTTCAATCAGAATAAAGAGAATCACAGATGTAGACAGTGACAGACAACATTCAGTCTTAATCAAGTCTTGCTTATTGAAAGAAAAATTCCAGGTAAGTGACAACCTGTCTATAGTTTTAACCATCTTTAAAATAAATAAATAAATAAATAAATAATAAAAAAGACTAGTCCTCGAATAGTAGCGCTTTGAGCAATGAACATAAAAAATCAAACATCGCTAACAGCACTGTCAGGAAATTCACCCTCAATTTTCCTTAATTTGGCACGTATTTATAAGAAAACTAACTTCAAATATAATGTCATATCTTTAAAAACTACTAACACATGGGAGTGTACAATCATCATAAAGTTTTTTTTAAAAAATTGACATAATTGATAATGTCCTTGCATTCTAAGATGTTCTTCCAATAAATTTCAAAAGCAACATTCATTCATCTTTCAGAAACTATACAATTTAATTACACCAGAACCTCCCTCTAAAGCCATTCAACACAGAACAAAGCTCTGCTCTAAAGAGGTTTATTTATAGCTGAGGACAGGGGCCATGCCCCAGTGCCCAGTATACTGTCCAACATATAAGAGATAAGGGATGATGATACTTGCTGAAGAAATGGCTAAAAGGGTCTCTCTACACGGCAGTCTAATCTACAAGGTGGCTCAGGCCATGGATAACAGTGCCACTCATTTTATCTCATATTCACAATTACTAATTTAAAAATAGTCATTTAATTTATTCTATTCACCACCACTGATCTTAACAAACCCTTTGTCAGCTAGTTCCAAGCAGAACAAAATACTACCCACATATAATTTCCATTCCAAGTAATAATCTAGGTCTCACCTGAAGAGGACCGGAACTAGAATGGCAGCAAGAGGAATGGCAAGGAATATAATATACAAAGATTTTTATTTAGTGTTTTTCTGATATGTCTGGAATGTTCTTCTCTTACTATGAATAAATATTCTAGAACTCGTCTGAGATCTAGATTAAGACTTATTCTTTCAAAAGCCTTCCCAACTAGCCCACCCAAATATGATCCCACCTAACTATAAGGAACCATTCTAAAATCTAATAAAAATGCAATAGGGAATATTGAAGAAATGCAGTAAAACAATCAATGTAATGAGATAAAGAAGCTAAAAAAACAGTCAGAGAGAGACAGGAAATAGGAATAACATTCATAAAACTGGAGTCCAACAGAAGATTTTTTTTAAAAAAAGGAATAGAACCAATATTTAAAACTAGAAGCCAAGAAAACTTTCCAGAAATAAAAGAAGATCTGAATCTACATATTGAAATTCTCCCAATACCTGGGAGAATTAACCGGGAAGAATCAACTCCCAGACAGACCTTAGTAAACTCTTAGGCTTCAAAGATAAAGAAAAGATACTCAAGGCCTCCGGGCAAAAAAGATAAAATAATGAACAAAGGAAAGCAAATCTGGGATCTGATCTGGGATCAGAGTTGTCTAAAATAAAACACAATGCAAGGCAACAACAGAACAGCTTTTTTTAAGAAATTCAATGAAAGAAAGAATGAATAATGGATTTTATATCCAATCAAACTGTCCTTCAAGTATCAATGCTATGTAAAAAGTTTTAAACATACAGGAATTCATAATCCCTTCTTGAAGATTCTACTACAGAATGAGCTTAATGCACCAACCGAAGACTAGGGAAATTTCAGCAAAACAGAAGTGATACATCCATTTATACATGTAACTGTAGATATGAGACTAAAATAAAAGTAGGGACATTAATCTTTGAAAGCTGAAGATTAATGTACAAATTTTACAAGTTGTAAACAAAGTACAAACGGTGTAAAAAAATGTGAAGAAAAAGGAGAGGAAGTGAGAAAGTAAAATAAGTTCACTGGTTGGCAAAAGTAAGAAGTTAAACTCTTAACACTGAATAGACGGTAAATGATTAAATAGGTAAAAAAGGAATACAGTCATTTAAAAGGTATAAAGACAAATGTAACTACTAGAATAAAAACACAAACATTCCTAAATACCATTTAGTTAATTTAAGGGGAAAAAATACATCTCATAGAGAAACACAGCAAATATAAAGTAATATATACAGAGAGAGAGGATCACAAAATATCACCACAGAGACAAAATATAGCAGTCATATCAACAAATGTAAAGAAGCTTGGCTTTCTTTATTAGAAGAAAAACATTTTAAGTTTGGCTCACAAAGCAAGATCCAACTCTGTTCTATACACAAGACACGTCTTAAACAAAGTATTATAGTTCAGAATGGCTAAATTAAAGGGACAGACAAAGGTATAAAAAGAGTACCAAAGAAAGCAAAATAGAATTCAAGCTACAAGGATTAAATGTGAAAAGAGCACTTTAATTCTAAAGCCACAACTGACAGCAGCATTGTAAGACAGAAGTATTCATGGACCAAATAAGGCTGGAACCACCCTTTTAAAACAAAGAAGGTGAGAGTGAAGGGATTTCAATCTAAAATTGAACCAGAGAATATGAAATGGAGAATCTCAGGAATGCGCCCTCAGAAGAAGGAAACTTAAAATCCAAGAGACTGATTTTTTTTTGGGGTGGGGGGGTGGTGGCGGGGCAGGGGGTAGTATTTTGGTAATATCTATGTATTCACTTACCTTTCAACCTAGCCATGTCACTCTAGAAATTCATCCTGAAGATACACTTGCAATAATACTAAAATATATGTGCACAAGTTTACTTACTACGGCACTATTTGGAACTACAAAATATTGGAAATAACCTAAATGTCCACACAAGCTGAACGAACCATGATACAGCCATTCAATGAAGTTACTATTCAGCCGTAAGAAAGAATGAGGATGATCTCTATCAACTGATGCAGAGTTTCCAGGCTATATTACAAAAAGAAAAGAATAAAAGAATATCTAGAATATGCTACCATTTAAGTAAAAAACAAAGGGAGACTTTAAAAATTTGCATGGATTCCGCATACAGAATTCTGCATATTTATTCTGTGGGATTATGACCCACAGAATAAATAACCATGAGTCTATACTGATATAAATGATTAAATAAATTGACAAGGAAGAAAACAACTCTTCCTCATAGTAAAAGTCCAATTAATAAATGTAGAAGACATAGCAGAAATAGAAGAATCACAACTTGACTTGTGCTTATATGTACAAAAAAGGAAGAATAAACTAGAAGCTAATGGAGACAGGTGGGATTAGGATGGAAAGAGAGTAATGGGGATAATAAACAGGGAATTCCAGTATCTTTGGAAAGCAGCAGTTTGACTACATAATGTAAGATTCAAGACAAAAAGGACTTAAGATGTTTAACAGGATTGAACAAATAACATAAATGCATTGTAAAAAATGAGAGCTGCGTTTCTCACTGTTACAGAATGAAGTTACATACAAGAAAAGGAAGGGGACTTGCCTGGCGGTCCAGTGGTTAAGACTGCGCTTCCAATGCAGGAGACTCAGGTTTGATCCCTGGTCGGGGAACTAAGATGAAGGAAGGGAGGAAGGGAGGGAGGGAGGGAGGGAGGGAGGTAGGCTAGGCTAGAAATAAATCCTATGCAGTTGAAATAGAATCAAAGGGCACAGTATGACCTCATGCTTGGTAATACATATACAGACAGATAACCAAAGAAAGGAAAGTACAAGATGAGCCTGGACTCTTATGGTACCAGAAAGAAGCCAACTTAGAGGAGTTTCCATTGGCCAAATCCAGAACAATCTGAGCAGTAAAAATAATGATAGAAAGGGATTATGCCCAAGGTTAAAATAAATAACCTTGACTCTATGAAGACAATATTACAAAGACAGACAGATGGGAGGGTAGAAGAGTCGGCTCTTCCTTACAGTAAGATTCCAATTAATTAATGCAGATGGCATGATGGCAACGGAAAAATCATCACTTGATAAATACCACAGTATTAAATGTTATATGCAAAAATAACCAATGGATGCTAAAAGTAATGGTGAAAACATGATGAGAAACAAGATATATGCATAAAACCTAAGTATCACAAAATACATATTACCTCCAAAGGGGAAGATAGTAACTATAGAGCAGAAAGCTGAAAGCTACCACCTTAAGTAGATAAATTTAACACCTAGTTACTGTATGTCAAAGTTAACAAAAAAAAAAAAAGATTTAACAATATCCTGAATCTCCTTGGTATGACACACTGAGAAGGACACATAACTATCACTCCCTGTATTCTTGATAAAATGCATACCATCTGAATCTAATCATGAGGAAATATCAGGAAAGCTCAAATTAGGCAATATTCCACAACAAAACTCACCAGCAATCTTCAATAGTGCCAATGTCATAAAAGACAAAGACAGACTGAAGAACTGTCCTAGACTGGAAGAGACTGTGACATGACAACTAAATGCAATGTAGGATCCTAAATTGAATCCTGAACCAAAAAAAAAAAAGACAAATTTTGAATAAGATCTGTATAACAGTTCATAGTACTGTATCAATATTAATTTCCTGGTTTGATCATTGCATTATGGTAACGTAAGATATTTAAACGTTAGAGGTAGCTGGGTGAAAGGTCTATGGGAAGTCTTTGCACTGTTCTTGAAACTTCAGTATGACATTATTTCAAGATGCAAATTAAAACAAAAAAGTTTAATACTCTATAAAATTCCAGTGAAAGCATGTTTATAAACAATATTTATAATAGCCAATTATTAGGAAAAAACTCACTGTCCATCAACAGATGAGTAAATAATATTTCATGTATATAAAATAGAACATTTATGAATCCATAAATAAATAAGAGCACAAAGTAGTCTATGAATCTATAAAAATAAGGAAGCTTTATATACACCTGTAGGGAATTATTCCAGGGTACACAGTTAGTTGAAGAAAGGAGGGAAGAAGGGAAGAAGAAAGAGGGAGGAGAGATAAAGGGAAGGAGAGAGGAAGGGAGAGAGGAATAGAAGAGTCAGATTTGCTGTAACACTTTTTGCCGTTATAAACAATGATGCAATAAATGACTTTATATCCCTGTCCTTGCAGACATGTGTTTTTATATCTATAGGAGAGGGTCATAAAACACAGAATTGCTAAATCAAGGGGCATACATATTTTTAATTTTTATACCTATCAAAAAATTACGTTCCTAGAAGACTGTGGTAATTGAGACTCTCACCAACAATGATATCAGAGCAAACATTTCCCCCAAATCTTAGGAGCACCAGTTCTACTGAAAAATCCAATCTACTCAGCAAAAAAGCAGTATCTCATTTTAATTTGTATTTTTCTGACCACTGGTAAGGATGAATAAAACTTTTCATGTTTATTTCCTCTTCCATAAATTGCCTGTTCATACCCTTTGAAGACTTTTTAATTAAGCTGTCTCATTTATGGAGCTCTTTGATATTATTCATATATACATTTATTTATATTTACATATATATGTGTATATATACACGCATATATTATATATATTTTTAAATCTCTATAGATTTTTTAAATCTTGTTTTGGGTGCTTCAGGCCATACAGAAATTATAATCACTAGGGGTTAAATCTATCAAATCTTTTTGGTTGTGATACTGGTTTGGAGAATGTAACTGCCATTTAGTGGGCAGAAGTCAGAGGTGCTAGGTGTCTTCTCAGGCACATGTCTGTCCTGTACAAAGAACGCCACATGCCCTGCAAGAGTTCTGAATCTCCCGTTAAACATTCAAGTAGGTAGAAAACATATTTACATTATCTAGTCCTAGAATCTAGGGCGCATCCCTAGCGCAATGTCGTTGTCGGTGTTTAAGCTGTTAAGGCTATACACATATCAGATGGAATTCATCACTCTCACATTCAGTGTGATTCTACCTACAGGTGATTTCATCAGGTCTTCTGGCGTGTTAGTACCTGAGTATTTATATTTTGAAATATATATTACATTACCAATGTTTCTGTTTATTTCCCCCCTATACTAATTATATTCAGAGCATTGTGTTATTTGTAATAATGTGTATAGGTAAGTTATGTTATTCATGAATTTTACTAAAAGGTACTTTTCTAAACATTTGTTATACAAAAGGATCACTGGGTCTGATAAGGTTCAGAATCACCGCCTTAGGCCTATAGGAGAAGAAAAGACTCCACAGACTCTAGATCTTTTACCCTCCTCTCCACCCCCACTAGGACTAGAGATAAGGCCCCCTCCTCTAATCCCACCTACACAGGTTCACCTTCTTCCCAGGACCCAGGGTCTCAACTCCATCTGTGTTCTCCTCTAACACAGAGTTCTAAGGCTCTAAAAGATGCCCAAAGTTATTTAGCCAGTGGGACAATGAGGGGATAAGAAACATATATACTCAAGGTACCATGTGCCCAGGATTTGCTCAATGGAATATCCGTCAGTCCTATTTTCGTGTTTCTTTAAAAATTACCATTTTTAAATGTAAATGATTAATGACACCAAAACCTTTGTTATTTATTAAAGGAGTAAAAACATCAAAAGTACAAATTAATCAATATTTCAACTGCAGATGACAAAAAAATTATTTTAAAAGTTGACTCAAAACATTTTCTCATTTAAAGCAAAACAAGTCTTCCCCTTCAGTAACTATCAAAAGCTACTGACAGGCATTTAAGGAAAGCATCAAGTTAAACGTTTTAGTTTTGCCATAAACTTGCTTATCTGATCCCTCTTAGAAAAGAAATTTATGAGCTAGAAAGCACATCACTGGCTGGCACAAAGGATGAGTTGTTGATTTCTAAAACATGTTGTAAAAGAGGAGCCTTGACATACACCTTAACTTGTGTTTTTCCCAAAATTGTCTGTATCATGTGATTCTGTCACTTCTTTCTTAATGCACCGACATTGAGAAAAGCAGACCCATTCCCTCCCTCCCTCCCTCTCTGCCTCTCCCTCTCCCACACACACACTCTCTCTCCCTCTCCCCCACTCTCCCTCTCTCCCTCTCTCTCTCTCTCCCCCTCTCCTTCTCTCACACACACACTCTCTCTCCCCCCTCCCCCTCCCCCTCTCCCTATCTCTCTCTCCCCCTCTCCTTCTCTCACACACACACTCTCTCCCTCTCTCCCTCTCCCCCACTCTCCCTCTCTCCCTCTCTCTATCTCTCTCTCCCCCTCTCCTTCTCTCACACACACACTCTCTCTCCCCCCTCACTCTCCCCCTCTCCCTCTCTCCCTCTATCTCTCTCTCCCCCTCTCCCTCCCTCTCTCCCCCTCTCCTTCTCTCACACACACACTCTCTCTGTCTCTCTCACTCACTCACCACAAGAAGAAAAACACCAAAGAATGGGTCATTACAACATAAATATGTCTGGGCAGTTTGTAACAATGGTTCAGCAGAGTATCTCTGCAAGGACACAAAAAGACACTGTTGCAGAATGTTCAGATTGTTCACAACCTAGGACAAGGACTGGATACTCTTAACTTTTCTCTAATAATATCCAATGGCACCAACCTACAGAAACCCTACAGCAAGTTTTACAGGACTCTTCCCTTTGGTTAGCTTTTCACTGGTTACATCAAATTCTCCACTTTTTTTTTTTTTTCAAGTTAAATGTAAACCACTAACTTTCCATCTGAGTGAAAAGAAGCATTGTGCTCAGCTGAAACAAACTTTTTAGAATTATATAAAATACTGTTTTCTAGCAGTTAATTATAGAATGAACTTAAGTCTCAACCTTTCTTCCAATTAGTTAAGACCTTTTGTGATAATTTTAAACTCTGCTTTTGCTTCCTGTCTAAATTCTTGTAAAATTTCTAGTTTCTAAACCAGGTTTATAATCATTGTTATCACAAAACAGAGTATCAGAAACAATGAGAGATACATACTTTCCTCATAGGTTCCATTTCAAATATGGTCACTGCAGATCTTAAGAGTGGAAAATATGTGAAAATCCCAATTATCCTTTTTTGTTATTATTATTAGTGTATGCAACATCTAAGCCATGAGCTTCTCCAGTGTATTTTGTTATTATCAATACTTCATCAGAGACAGCTCAGGGTAACCAAAAAGAAGAAAA
The DNA here is from genome assembly GCF_949987535.1 of Balaenoptera acutorostrata. Taxonomy (NCBI): domain Eukaryota; kingdom Metazoa; phylum Chordata; class Mammalia; order Artiodactyla; family Balaenopteridae; genus Balaenoptera; species Balaenoptera acutorostrata. Next base: position 91,052,037 of record NC_080073.1, read on the forward strand.
GTTCTCAAATGTCAACTATGTTGTTTCTTAAACATTCTGAATAAAGTAAACAGGAGAAAGAAGGGCCATTGGTTCACAAATATGTTGAGAATCTCATCCAATACTCTAGTCCTGATAAATGAAGAAGGTAAATAAAATACGTATCTTGCCTCAAAGACTACAACCTGTAGCAGAGGCATCGAGTTAAGACTCAATGAGCATTCTCCCTTTCTTCAGTACTGACAGAACCCCAATTCTGTTGGGAACAACAACATGACTAGTCTAAAACAAATGAAGATAAACCACATTTCCTAGCCTCCCTTACAAATAGAGGTAGTCATGTGATATGGCTCCAGCCAATGAGATGCAAACACAGGGTTTTGTGTGGGACTTCCAATGAAGTGCCTTTAAAAGAGGGACCAACTCAGCTGGCACTGTCCCTTTTGGTAGTTCCTCCTTTTGGTAAAGTACATATGATGGCTTAAGAGTAGCAGCCATTTTACATCATAATGGAAAGATCAATAAAACTTTAGAGACTTAGCCCTCACATCCTTGAGTTGGTAAACCAAAGCCAGCAACTTCCTAACTATGGACTTTGCATTATGCAAAGAAAAATAAACCCCCTATCTTATTTAAGCTTCTACTTTTAGGGTCCTCTATGACATGCGGCTGAACTTAATTTCTAAGTAATGCAATCTAATAGGAAAGAGATACAGAAGAAGTTCTATGAAAAGCTACGGAGGGGGCTTCCTTGGTGGCGCAGTGGTTGAGAATCTGCCTGCCAATGCAGGGAACACGGGTTCGAGCCCTGGTCTGGGAAGATCCCACATGCCGCGGAGCAACTAGGCCCGTGAGCCACAACTACTGAGCCTGCGCGTCTGGAGCCTGTGCTCCGCAACGAGAGAGGCCGCGACAGTGAGAGGCCCGCGCGCCGCGATGAAGAGTGGCCCCCACTTGCTGCAACTAGAGAAAGCCCTCGCACAGAAACGAAGACCCAGCACAGCCATAAATAAATAAATAAATAAATAAAAATTAAAAAAAAAAAGGGGGGGGAAAAAAAAAGCTACGGAGGAAGACACTTGTTCTGACAGAGGCAGGGAGTGGAGGGGGGGGGGTGAGGAGAAAAAACATACAGAGAAAGCAAACACATGAGTTGGTTCATTCATTTGTTCAACTATTATTGTCAACCACTGTGTTAGGTGCTGGGATACAGATAAAAGACACAGTCGCTGTCCCTAAGGAACTCGGAAATGGGTTACAGACAGATGAAGATATGATTAAAATACGGGGTTATTTATAGGCGCAGCCACACACAGCTGTGCCGGATTGTGTCTACAAGAACCGACATCTTTTCCTAATCCCACAAAGGTAACATCCACTCATCAAAGCCTGTACCCAAAGGTGCCTCAAGGACTGCTCTTAGCCCTTGAGCTATAAAAACAGTAATAGAGGTAAACATAAGGTCCTCTGAGTAGAATCTGCATCCACACATAAGACCATTAACTAAAGGCAGAGTTGCATTTTACCTGAGGATTTTGTTTATCCTTCACTGCTACCCCTTATCCAATTTTCGATGATCACAGACAACCATTCCTTAATGCAGTCTAAAATCAACGTAACTATTTTAATATGGCCCAGAGGACACCTAAACCTAATTGTAACCATAAATAAGGAACAGAAATAGTTAACATTTAATATTTTAGTATTGTGTCCTATGGGTTTAAAGGTCATACTTTTTTATTTCATTTATTATCAGTTAATAAACAACACTACTGAGTGACCAAAAATTAAGAAAGATTATGTCTTTCACACTTAGAGCATACAAGAAGGGGAGTAAAAAAATACAAGTGTCTTTTTTTCTCTGCTGTTGTATAAACACACACACCAAGAATAAGTAGAATGTCTTTCAAACCAAAACAATAGGAAATCACTCTTGGCTGAAAGCACAGGCTTAGATCATGTTGATTTCTTCTTTAATCCTGCTGAAGCAAGTTTCTGCATGCTTTCTGGGGCCTCCACCTATAGAGCTGTTAGGACAACAGCCAACACATATATTTAATTACATAAGTATTCAATGCTATCAGCCAGCTGTTGCCAGTACATAATACTCTGACCTCTTTCACTTACTCTCTTGCTTAAAATGCCAAAAACAAAGCAACTGTTGATGTAACAGTAATCATGAAATATGCAAAATACTATTCTCCAAAAAGATTTTTGGTAGCTATGAAACTCAGTTTTGCATTTAATAATGATTTATTACATCTAAACTGCTTTTTCTGTTCCTGATTTGCAAATTAAGTAACTTATCTTACAACTGTAAATTTAACTATTCTTTCATTTTTTTTAAGTCAACCAGGAATTCAATCCTAAAATATACTTTCTCCTTTACTCCCCATCAAATTTCTCACTGGGATTTGTCATGTAATAATCTCCCTGCACTCCCATTCATCTCCATGTTTTCCATGGATAGGGGACAAACAACTGAAGTCTGTAACAGGAAATGGGTCAAAATCTGCTCTGAATTATGTAACTCTCACCCCTCACTTTAGGAATCAACAGAGAACTCTTCATTTATGTTTACAGAAAGCATGTTCCTCTAATACCATCATTAACCCCAGACTAGCTGACAGGGAAAAAACAATACAAAGTCCTAGCATCAACAGAAAGTAGACTAAACAGACCCATGACTTAAGACTTGAATAATATGAATTCACATATGGTAGACAGTAAGAAGACCTAACACATAAACATCAACTTATCCAGAGAAATTTGGTCTTCATCAAATCAGCTTTCAATTCAATGCAAAACTCAGTGCCAAATATTTACCAGGCACTGTACCAGAGACCAAGGATCCCTCAGTAAACAACTGAGACAACATCACTGTCTGCATAGATCTTACTGTTCCACTCCTCTCTCAAAGATCCTATATCAAGTCAACCTCTCCAAAACATCTACTTCTTACCCCACAACAGCCATGTTGATTTCTTTCTCCCACTTTGGTGTTTTTAATGTTTTTTGCTCATTCATTGAAACTGGACAATTTGATACTCAAATGTAAGACAAGTGTTGTGATATTAATATAGTTATATAATTAATAATATACTTAACACAAAATAATACATTAGCAATGACTTGCTGATGCCCTGACAGCAGAATGATGCCAAGCACTCTTCCCAAAAAAGGAAGAATCAATCAATCTAACCTAAGTGTACAAACACATGTTGAGTACAACTGTGTGTCTAAAACAAGGTCTAACACTACCTGATTTTTATCTACACCTTTGTTACCCTCTGACTCAAGATGAGATGCTTCAATTAATCCAATGGCCAAGGTCCTGAAGCAGACCCAGTTCACTTAGTTTGGCAGGAAGAACAGGGTCCTGCCACTCACAGCTGAGCTTCTGCCAGCATGACCAAGCAATACTCCAAGAAGGGAGAAGAATTCTCACTCCTTTTACTAATTTACTCTGGAAAGAAACTGTGGACCAATAGTGGCACGCACAAGTTTCTTATCTCATTTAGGACAAGAAGGGGCAGGTTTCTTCTTAGTTTATAAGCAAAACATAAAAAGCAAAACAGCACGATTCCTTAAAAAGAGAGCCCTTTAGTACAATCTTTGCAAATTAGAATGTTCTTTCCCCTTTTTGCAAATATACAGCCTGTCTCTACAAGGGATTCACAGGTGCCTTGGGAGTCTCTTCTCAGAACAGCTGACAAGCAAGTCTTACTCCATGAATGGTATCTGTTTCCCAAGAAAAGGAAAATCATTACATGGTAGAGTCAGAGGGTCAAAGACTTCATAAAAAAGGATTTTCTTGAGGTCAATAACCTGACCTCAAGACCACAATCTAGTAGAGAGCCAAATATGTAAACAAATAATAAAATGTAATATGCAACAATAGATGTTTGTACGGGATAAAGAAGTAGCACAGAACAGAGGGTGATTAACTCTGGGGACCCTGGAGGTAAAGGGTGGGAGTTACAAGGGAGATAACCTTGCTCACAGTATTACCTTTGATATGAGTCCCCCAAGATGACTAGGTTGCCAAGTAGGATTACATGGGGTGCATGAGAGTGTGTGTGTGTGTGTCTGTGTGCACGTGCGCACGCACACGCGCATGGACATGCACACATGCATGCCTTTGGGGGAAAGGGAGAGCATGTTCCAAGGAATAGGAAAAACATATGCAAACACATTATATGTCTGGAAAATCATACAATTTAGGCAAGAAGTAAAATTCTATGGAGGAGTGGTGGGAAAAGAGGCCATAGAGGTAGGCAAGGAACAGATTATTTTAAAAGACCTTGCTACACTAAGAAATTATATCTTTATCCTGTAGCTGAGAAGGAACCATTACAGGGTGTGAAGGAGAGGAAAGCATGAACTGGAACAGAAAAGGAGCTGAGAACAAGCTTAACTTCTACTGTAATGTAAGAGCAAGAGATATTGAGAACCATAACTAAGACATTAGCAACAGGGATGGAGAGAAAGGATTAAATTCAAAAGATATGTGTCTAGTTCATGGCAATCTGATGAAACATGAGAACACAGTGGTTCACTGCAAGTTCCAAGAAGCAACAAAACACTAACAACACTGGGCAAAAGTAATGAGAAGGAAGGAATCAAAGGGAGGAAGGAAAAGATATTTTAGAAGTAAAATCAGTTCTGAAGGATGGAAAATAGGGGAGGGAAAGAGGGAGTCAAAGAAAACTCCCAGACCATCTGATAGGCGACCTTGTAACCAAACAAGATAGGCAATACGAACAGGAACCTTAGCTGGGGAAAAGGTGAGGTAGACAATGAAGAGGCTCTGACACGATGATTTAAAGTGTCAACGGGGCATCTAAATGGAAAAGTCCAGAAAGCAGTTGGACATACAATGGACATACAAGTTTGGTTCTTGGAAGGAGAGGCCAGGGTCAGAAACAGAAATTTGGGAGTAATCAACACACAGATAGTATCTAAATAGTGGAAGTAGATGAGAAATGGTAGGAGGAAACGTAAACTCAGGTTAAAAATAGCACTGTTCGGAGAAAAACAATCGCCTTAGACAAAACTTAATTGACAATACATATTAAGTTAAACAGTACAATATTTTGAACTAACTTTCCATATAGAGGGAAACCTTTAAGGTGGGAAAGGATAGCTGGAACCATGAGACTGTGATTGGTAAAAGCAAACAATGAATGACACTTGAAACAATAACATAAAAGTGCTACTGAACTAAAGCCATTTCATACTAGAAAAGCCAAAATTAAAATATCTAAGTTTTACAGATACAGTATGCTAACACATATATATGGAATCTAAGGGGAAAAAAAGGTCATGAAGAACCTAGTGGCAAGATGGGAATAAAGACACAGACCTACTAGAGAATGGACTTGAGGATATGGGGAGGGGGAGAGGTGAGATGTGACAGGGTGAGAGAGTGTCATGGACATATATACACTACCAAATGTAAAATAGATAGCTAGTGGGAAGCAGCCACATAGCACAGGGAGATCAGCTCGGTGCTTTGTGACCGCCTTGGGGGGGTGGGATGAGGAGGGTGGGAGGGAGGGAGATGCGGGAGGGAGGAGATATGGGAACGTGTGTATATGTGTAGCTGATTCACTTTGTTATAAAGCAGAAACTAACACACCATTGTGAAGCAATTATACTTCAATAAAGATGTTTAAAAAAAAAAAAAGGAAAAAAAAAATCTAAGTTTTAAGGAAAAATCCACAACCTACAACATTAAAAAATAAGTTTAACAAAAGAACTTGCGTTATCTAACCTGTTTCTTGCAAAAGGCCAAACTAAAACCTAGTATTATTTTTTATCTCCCAATGCCAATTTTTTTAATTAAAAAAATAAAGATAACCTGATTACTAACAAATCTAGTTAAAAACAGAACCAGTTGAGTATTTTTCTTTTTTTAAACTGTATAATTACTAACTGAAAAGGAAAGCACTTCTCTGTTCTTAATAAGTCAGCTTTTTTGAAGGCAATTTATTTTACAAATTCAAGTTGAAATAATATTCTGATGCCTCTCCCAACTTCAATTTACAATGAAGAACTCAAAGTTAAATCCACATAAAGCAAAAAATCTTTTCATAATAGGAGTGAACATCCAATAATTTACTTGATCAACAGAATGCTATTTCTAAAAAGAGCCCTCCTTTAAACAGAAGATATCATACAAAGCAGGTTATCCTCTGTCTCAACATACACTTTTCTTCTTTGTCCATTTCTCCTTATATTTCCATTGTTCTTTCAAGTAATTTCACTGAGATATCTAAACCATCCCTTCAACATTACCATTTATTTCTACAGGCAAAGGTGGTTCAAAGAACTAGTGACTCGTCTGTCTACTATCAGTGTGGCTAAACCACAGTGCCCATTTGGGTTAATAACGCACAAGGTCAAACAGAGGTTGACAGGCCATGATCAAAGCAAGCTGGCTATTCTTTCTGTCATTTATATAGAACACACAAGACGTGTTTATTTTCACCAGCCTCTGAATGACCTCCTTTAGGTGGCATGGAAAAGATCCCACATTTCTATAAAGCACTAACCAAAGGAGTTTTCTTATTTGATACTCTCATTAAGAGCAAATTTTATTTTTTTGAAACTTTTGATCTTTTTCGTTTACTCAAGAACCCCTCAAGTTTAAGGCCATATTGTCTAAATCAAATTGGTTTAATGGATAAAACAAGGACAGGGCAACTGGCAAATGCTCAAGAGGAAAGAGTATGCATACTACAGGCTGCCATCACAAAACATGGGGCTCATTAGAGATTTTTTCAAAATTAGTAAAGGCAATAGCATTTAACATTTCAAAGTTCAAAAGGCAGCCAAAAAAATCATTTTTAACTCCTTTTTTACTACTTAAAACTCCTACTGTTTTATCAATCTGAACATCAATAATACAAACGCTGTAAAACCTTAGTAATTAGATCAACTAGTAGAAAGTACTGAGCAGTACAGCCTATGGATTAACAGGTATGCATTTTCATGCCAGGTATGTAACTTGGACTAGATTAAGGAATTACTTTAAAATAGAATGATTTACTATCAGCATTACTGTATAAAATGAAAATTTCCAAATAATTTTAAGCCAATGTTCTCTGTGACCAAGGTTAAATAATACTCCCAATATTTTTTATACTGTGAAGTTGCAAAACTAATACTTTTGACCACCACCACCAAGAGAAAAAAAAAAAAAAAAAGGCCCTGGCTGTCTTGTCACAAATTTACAATTCTGGGATCTTATGCATTGATTACATGAAAGATAGTAAATCTCTCAGTTTTCTTTCTTTTCTCCTGTTAAAACAAGAAGTCTACTGCCTGGTAACTCAAGAGAAATAAAATGAGTTGATAACAGACAAACAACTATTAAATATCAAAAATACATATGGCACAGAGAACGACGTTCAATATCCTATGATAAACCATAATGGAAATTATATAAAAAAAGAATGTATATATATGTATAACTGAATCACTTTGCTGTATAGCATTAATTAACACAACATTGTAAATCAACTATACTTCAATAAAAAAAATTTCTACAGTCATAAAAAAAAGAGTACATTGGAAGAGAGACAAAAGCAGATGATCAGAAATGATGGCAAACACTCAGAAATAAGTGGCAAAGTGAAGCAATCATTATTTGTAGGGGGTTCAGGTTAGAAAAAAATAGCCCCCAACCCATCCTGAAAATGGGTGAATATGAGCATAATGCATTAGGTGCAGCTGAACAAGGAGAGATGAAACACCCTATCAGGGTCTCCTTGAATTTAAATGTTGCCTCACTGTCATGGAGGAAAAAAATGCATGCTCGTGAGGAGGCGGAAGGGAAAGGATGGAGCTAGAGGTTGAGAGAAGACAAATGTGTCACATGACTGAAGGTGTAATAAAGTTTATGAACTATTTTTCTTTGTTTTGCTTTGCTAGGAGACAGTGGTGAAAGGGGGGGAACATTTAAATAAAGCAAAATGCTTGACAAGAGTAGGTAATCTTTCACTGAAAGTCTTTAAATGTATAAATGTCACTTGAATTTGACATTTTCTCAATGTTAATTGTTACTGTGCCTTCTACAGGATTATATTTATTCTGGAAACAAATTCAACTTTAGCTTAGGTGTTATGTTAACAAGAACTAGTTGTGATTATCAAAAGCTTTCAAAACCATTTAAAAAAAGACTTAATCACCTATAATACTGTTTTTAAATTTTCTTTCAAGCCAGCAGAATAGTGCATTAAAGAAACCTGTGCTCTCTACCACTAGCTTTGTAGTGTTAAAATGACAAACATATCTTAAGTGATTACCTCACTTAATCTTTCCAACACCGTATCATTACCCTGAACCGCATTCACAACAGTTTATATAAGAAAACCCATTGACACAAGTTATATTTGAGTTTTTAAGTAAACTTTTAGAAACAGTCTAGAAGTGTATCCGTTAATCACATTTTAAAATTGATAATCACACAAACTGAATTCTCTGGGTTTTGTACTTAGAGGCTATCAGTAGCACTAAAATATCTTTGTATCTTAGGCCTCTCCTATAGGAGAAAAAGTAGATAATCAGGGAACATGACAGACTTCCCATAAAAGGCATTCTTTGAAAATAAGCAGCACCTGGTAAACATCGTGCTCTGCTCTTGGTTTAATTCTCCCTTCTTCTGGTCCTAACCATGACCCTAACTCCCCTGTTCCATCTCACATCACTACCACCCTCCTAAGCCTCCCACCATCGTTCAGGTAACAACTCTTCTCTGCTCCTTCCATGATTTCTGAGTTGAGGAAACCATCATATTCAACTATCGCTTCTATGGAAACAATACAAAATCTGTACCTCTAGTGTTGCCTCTTTGATATCTGCCTCAATTCTATAACTGCTTACCTGACTTCTTTACCTGGTATTAAATTTAACATCGCACAGGCTCTAGTGAGACTACCTAGGTTAACATCCCACCTCCACCACTTATGAACTCAACAGCTTTGGAGAACTTCATCTGCAAAACAGATGCTGCTTCATCTGTAAAATAGAAATAAAATTGGAACCTACAACTCATTGGTAGACTGCAAGAATTAAACTAGATAATATCCAATTGATGTAAAGCACTTTGAACAGTGCCTGCCACATAGATACTTGATAAAAATCAAATATTATCCATTACTTTATTATAATATTTAGCTGTAACTTCAAATACAGCATGTTCAAAAACAAAAACATGTCTTCCTTCAAACTGGAGAACAAAAAGGCACTCCCACTATCAAACTAGATCTAGACTTATTATAAATCTATACTAATTATGACTATGTCAGGTAAGCAGTAGTAGAATAAGCACCAAAATAAAGAAATAGATCAGTGGAACCAAATAGAGAGCCCACGGACAGACCCAACCATCTATGGACACTCAGCCTATGACAGAGTGGATAATATATAGATAAAAGGAGAAAGGACAGGTTTTCAAAAAATAAATGATACTGGAAAAAGTCGGAGTCTACACAGAAAATAAATAAATAAAATGGGATCCTCTTCCTGGTATCATACCAAAAAAAAAAAAAATCAACCCCAGATGAATTATAAACCTAAATGTAAGAAGTAAAAACCATGAAATTTTTAGAAGAAAATACATAGACTATCTTAACTTCAGAGTAAGGAAAGACTTCTTAAACAGTAAGAGCACAGACCCAAAGGCAAAGGTTGATAAATTTTAAGCCAGAATTTCTCTTCATCCTAGGATACCATAAAAGAAAGTGAAAGATAAGCCACAATTGATACAACATATGTAATATGTAAGGATTAGTATATAGAATACATTTAATGTATTCCCACAAATAAATAATAAAAAAATAACAGGGAAAAATATTTAAAAAGCCATTTCACAGAAAAGGAAAATCTAAATAGCAAATAAACATATAAAAAGATGCTCAACATCACTAGTAATCACAGAAACACAAATTAAGACCACATTGAGATACCATCGCCACCACCGGATTGGCAAAAATTTACAACCCTGACCATATCAAGTACTGGCAAGAGTGGAGAGCAACCACACACCTCCATGACTGGTGGGAGTGAACGCCAGTACATCCGCTGGGGGAAAAGTTCATCGCTACCTAGAAGTTTGAATATGCACACACCTGTGACCCATAATTCCTAGGTACATATCCTAAAATAACTCTTGCACATCCGCACCAGAATACGTGTTCAAAATATTCAGAGCAGCAGTGCTCGTGAAAGCAAAACACAGGGAAAATTCAAAACTCTTTCAATAATAAAATGGATAAATTGTGACAAATTCATTCAGTAAAATACTATGAATGGCCAGTTATTTTACATCCATCAACATGGATAAATCTAAAAGCAAAATGTTAAGGAAAAGAAGCAAATCTCAGAACACAAACAGTATAAGTCCAATAAATGAAGTTTAAAAGAGGGCAAAACTAAACAACACATTGTTTAGAGATATATTTAATAGACGATAAATTTACTAATAAAAGGAAGGGAATGACCCACAAAAGTCAGGATAAAGGTTACATCTCAGGGATATGACTGAAAGAGGGACAACGGGGCAGTTTCTAAGGTCTCAGCAATGCTTTATTTCTTATGCTGGGTGGTAGATATTAGGTGTTAAGTTTGTTAAGCTTATTTAAACTGTACATGTTTCATAAACTCATTTATGTATGATATATTTGACAATAAAACCAATGTGGTGCAGGGTGAGTTTGAGAGTGAAGTCAGGAAATGAAAAATCTTAAGAAGTCTCTCAGGGGACTTCCCTGGCGGTCCAGCGGTTAAGATTCCGCGCCTCCACTGCAGGGGGTTTGATCCCTGGTCCAGGAACTAAGATCTCACGTGCCGCGCAGCACGGCCAAGAGTTGTAAAAGTCTCTTGGGAAAGGCAAGAAGAAAAACAGGACCAGAGCTAAAAGGGGTGTATGGGGCTGAGTAGATCTGAGCTTGTTTAAATACCAATGAAAACGCACCAATGGCGCTGGAGAGATGAAAATAGAGGTGAATGAGGAAATAATTTATAGAATGAAGGTTGTAAGAAGTGGGTGGAGTGGGTGGAGTAAGATTCAGAGATGTGAAAAAAAGATACCTCTTTCACTGTAACTTGAAGAACAATTCAAGAACCATGGATTACATGCCCGCTCCCCCAATAAACTGTACTTCCCTTGATGGCCAGGCATTATTAGAACAGTGCTAATGGACAGGGAAGAGAAAAGAGGTAAGGACTGCTTTGGATAGTTTCAAAAGTAGAGACTGGATTCCCTGAGGAAAGTATGTTGTTAATACTTGACAGATATTCAAATCACCTATTAGCTAACTTCACAAATACTCAAATACCTATTAGAAAAGTCTACCTTAAAGTTTCATTCCTTATCAGATAAATTCAAAACAGTATAATGCCCAAAGTCCAACTCATACTTTTGTTGATAACATACTGAGTATTTGTAATGTTAGGAATCTTTTAAAAGCTAATTTCCTGAAAATTAATTCTTACATCACTTATAAAAGATAAGAAAAAAATCAACTTCCACTTACTTAATTGAGTTTCTAAAGTGGTCTTCAGCCGGATTTTTTACAGTACAACTATTCAGGAGCCATAAGTCTGCCTCTGATGCATTTTCTATTAAAAAGATAAATATGAAAAAGAAAAGTAAGTATCACATTTAATCAGCCAAAAATATCCAAGTGCTTACTCAGATGGCACTGGGACTGCAGGGGGAGAGGAGAGAGAGCTAGTGGGTAGAGTCAAGTAAACAGGCAATTACAATATAGTAGATAACTGCTTCAACATGGAAACATTGGTGAGAAATAAATATTAAAATATATAACCTGTGCTATTATCTTCTCATTTAAAATATAAAGAGGATAAGCATTTTCTTCGAACATTGTGAATACTTGCGAGTATTTAATACTTCCAAAAACTAAAGTGAAACCGGCCTAATCTTACCTCTGAACATGAAATTAATTGCCCCTTTTTCAGGCTGTGTGTTAATATTTTTCAAGCACATGTATTATACACTGAATATTCTTCAGCTTGAGATGTTACTAAAAATATTGTTTGTCTTCTTTGAAAAAGTTAATGATTTACATCAAAGTGAGCCTTTTATTCCTCACTAATTTGATTAGATACTGTTATACACTATAACAAACTCACCAGCAACACAACAAATTACCCAAACCAAACCCATCACATTTATCGAAATGAATATTTATGTACGCATGTATGTATGTATGTATGGCTGCACTGGGTCTTCATTGCTATGCGCAGGCTTTCTCCAGTTGTGGTGAGCGGGGGCTACTCTTCGTTGCGGTGCGTGGGCTTCTCATTGCGGTGGCTTCTCTTGTTGCAGAGCACAGGTTCTAGGCGCGTGGGCTTCAGTAGTTGTGGTACACGGGCTGCAGTAGTTGTGGCTCGCGGGCTCTAGAGCGCAGGCTCAGTAGTTGTGGTGCACGGGCTTAGGTGCTCCGTGGCATGTGGAATCTTCCTGGACCAGGGCTAGAACCCATGTCTCCTGCATTAGTAGGCGGATTCTTAACCACTGCACCACCAGGGAAGTCCCTCAAAATGAATTCATAAATGCCTGAAGTGCTTGATGCTATTCCAACAACCTTGCTGCCTAGAAGGACTTATACATTAAAATAGGATTACCACAATGAAAGGAAAACCAAAGCTGAAAACTGCAGCACCTTCAATGGTATTTCAATAAGAACAGAAGCAAAGGTCAAAAGACATGAAGAACTAAGGACATATGGATGTCTGTGTGTACATTCTCTACCTGGGAATGGAGCTTCCAGTGAGAGCATTACACGAGAGGGATGGTGAGCACATCCAAGCTTCTAGTAACTTGGCAAAACCTTTTCCCCCCACATTTTATTATAAAAATGGTAAATTTTTTACAAAGAGGTAAGATCCTCAATTCTTGAAAAGGAAAGCTCCTCATTACTATACATCAGCTGAATACTAGGATCCCTCCTAACTCGTCTCCCTCCTTCCATTCATACTCCCCACCCTCACCCAGTCGTCTATTTTCCCACCCAGCAGCCAGAGTGGCCTTTCGTAAAACAGCGATCTGATTACACCACTTGCCTGCTCAAACTTAGAAATGACGAGCATTCACCTACCTCTTCTAGTTCCCTCCAAATTAGTCTCCACGATGCCACCTAAAAGATAATCCTCTAGTAGCAATCTGATCGTAGTACCTTTTCAATCTTACAGTGATTTACAATTGGTATTCAAGACCTATCCAGATCTCCACCTCCTCAACTGCGATATTCATTTCTCCCTATATTCGTCTCTCCTTCCAGCCACACCAAACCAAACTCCTCAAGCTTGCACTATCCCATCTGCCTAGAATACCTTTATTTTCTTCACAGAATGACAGCTCATACCCCTTTCACCTGCCTATCCACCTGGCTAACTCCTATTCATCCTTCAGTTTCAGCTTGATGTTTGTGAGATGCCTCCTCTCTGCACTCCCACAGTAGACTGTGTCTAGACTATTCTTGCACTTTACAATTCTGTATTAAAATAGTTCATTTTTCCAGCCTGTCTTTATTACTATTTAAGAGACACTGAAGACAACATTTTTTTCTGCTGCTCTCTGAATGTCCAGGGCCTAACACAGTGATGGGCACAGAACAGACATTCAAATAACCATAGAACACTAGACAATGTACAAGTAGGTACAAGAAAAAAGATGACAGAGGGATAATGTGTGGGACCACATGCATATGGTTTGTTAGATGCCATCTACCAATTTCCTAAAGCTCTGAAGGCCATACCAATCCTCTGAAATAAACTCCAAGAAAGTCATCAATTTATTTAACAAATATTTAGGGCTGAGACTTTATCTTATTCACAGCCATATCCCCAGCACTTATTACAGTGCCTCGTACATGGTAGATACTCATTAAATAAGTATTTACTGAATGAAGGTTGAATTTTGAAAGATGAAGCAATACTATGAGCAATGTATTATGCACATAAGAAAAAGTCATGGATGTCTGTTAGCTAATGATAAAAATACAGAGATACAGATTTACTTCAAACAAACAAACAAAAATCAAAAGACAGAACTATCTGTGCCAGATGCCAACTTTGTATCCTGGCACATTCTTCTCTTCAGTCACCATAAAATCATCAGACAACTCTCCCCATACTTCAACAAAAGCCCTCTCAAGGAGAACTCCAGCAATAAATAAGGCATATTATTCTACGCTGTCTGGAATTTTGCCAATGTTGAAATGTACTGACTTACAAAATAAAGTGAATACTGCTTGGTGATCCAGTAATTGCAATCAACAGGAATCCTGTGAATATACCAAAATGCCCACAAAATTACCTAACTTTTTGGTAACCACCCCCAAAAAGACAATGTCCCTTCTCTGATGAACACAGGAGTTTTTTGTTTTTTTTTTTTAAATAAACCGAAAGGCCTTTCACTCTCAGGCATTGTGATTTTTTTTTTTTTTTAATTGGGGAATGTGCAGCCGTTGTTTTTTTTTTTTTTTTAACTTTTTGGTGTTTGTTTGTTTGTTTGTTTATGGCTGTGTTGGGTCTTCGCTTCTGTGCGAGGGCTTTCTCTAGTTGCAGCAAGTGGGGGCCACTCTTCATCGCGGTGCGCGGCCCTCTCATTATCGCGGCCTCTCTTGTTGCGGAGCACAGGCTCCAGACTCGCAGGCTCAGTAATTGTGGCTCACGGGCCTAGTTGCTCCGCGGCATGTGGGATCCTCCCGGACCAGGGCTCGAACCCGTGTACCCTGCATTGGCAGGCAGATTCTCAACCACTGCACCACCAGGGAAGCCCAACACAGGAGTTTCTTATCCAATTATTTCCGAACTCAGTTTTGTGCTAATATATCTTACTTAATATTGTCAAAAGATTGTTCTACTTACGAGCATAAATCAGTCAACTACCAAAACACAGCGAGGATTTACTATGTGTCAGGCTCTGTTCTAAGTACTAGGGATATGAGAGTGAAGCCAGTTTCCACCCTCAAGGAGTTTACAGCCTTAAAGAGGAAGTCTGATCAAAACAAAAGACAGAGAAATAAGCAAGACAATTTCAGGTACCAGTCAATGATATTAAGATGATTAAAGAGAGTAATGAACAGAGAATAATTGTGGGGTTGCTGGTCAAAATAAGTCTCCCTTGGAAGCTTAAATCTGAGTTGAGACTTAAACAATGGGAAGGAATCTGCCACGCAAAGATCAGAAGAAAGAGCATTCCAAGGAGAAAATAGCACAAGTGCAGAGGCCATGAAACAGGCCCAAACTTGTCATGTTCCAGTAACAGAGAGAAGACCAGTGTGATTGGACACAGGGAGAGAAAGGTCCAAGAGGTAGGCAGGAACCAGATAATATTGGCAAGTTAAGAAAATTACATTTATTCTAAGAGTAATGAGAAGTCACCACTGGGTTTCAAACATGAACTAATTCCTACTTCAGAAATCCCATTCTGGAAACACTGTGAATTAAGTCTGTAGATGGGGTAAAAGTAAAAGAAGTGGGGAAAAAAACTAAAGGCAAGAAAATCAGTTGGAAGCTGATACACTGGTCTAAGAGTAAGTGAAAGACCATGGAAACCTGGGATTATAGCAATGGCAAGAATGAGAAGTGAACGGAGGCATGTTTTGGAGGCAGAATTTAAAGAATTCACCATTAGATAAGGTATGAGTCGTGCAAGAAGGAATCATGTAGGATCCCTAAACACGTGGAAAGGATTCTGGCCTGAGCATCAGTTACTGAGATGCCATTTATTGAGATGAGGGAGGTTTGGAAAGGCACGGATTTGGGGAACAGAGAATTGGTAGTTCTGTTGTGGCCATGTAGTGTTTGAGATCCCTATTAAATGTCCAACTAGAAATACTGATCAGCCATTTGTATATATGAAACCAAAGCTCACAGAAGTCTTCCAGGCTGGAGACACAAATGGGAGAATCTAAACCCTGAAAAGATATCTGAATTTACAGGAATGGATGTGCTCACCTAAGGAGAGAATATAGGGTGGGGGGAAAAAGGAGAGAGAAAAAGCAGAAGACAGAACATCGGGTTGTTCAATGGTCTGATGGAATTGAGATGAGAAAAGGACATGGAAAAGGAACAGCCAATAAGATAAGAGGATAAAAACTAGGGAGCATGGTGTCATAGAAATCCAGAGAAGAAAGTACTTTAAAAAGAAATAATCAGGGCTTCCCTGGTGGCGCAGTGGTTGAGAGTCTGCCTGCCAAGGCAGGGGACACGGGTTCGAGCCCTGGTCTGGGAAGATCCCACATGCCGCAGAGCAGCTGGGCCCGTGAGCCACAGTTACTGAGCCTACGCGTCTGGAGCCTGTGGTCCGCGACAAGTGAGGCCGCGGTGGTGAGAGGCCCGCGCGCCATGATGAAGAGTGGCCCCCGCTTGCCGCAACTAGAGAAAGCCCTCACACAGAAACGAGGACCCAACACAGCCATGAATAAATAAATTAAATTAAATTAAAAAGAAATAATCAATTGTGTTAAATGCTAAGAGTTCAAGAAAGAGATCTGTATAAATATTAGTATTGTTACCAAAAAAAATAAGATGGTCCTCCACCCTTTTTCATTTTCCTTTCTCAATTTTGAGTACTTGCTTGCTCTGTGCCAACTTACAATCACCCAGCAAAGGCCCTTTTTTAAGGTTTTTAAATAACACAGAAAACAAACTCACTACAAAAGGGGAGTGAGGAGGAAAATCGTATATGGCTATTTGCCAATAAGTAATGCTGATTCCACATGTTTTGCCCCCTATGAACACATTTCCTGGGTTTTAAGATGCCATCAACAATAAGAAACACAACCAACTTTGTAACAGCTCTTCAAGAGAGGTGGAACATTATTCTCTGTTCTTTTAAGTTTTAAGATACATCCCAACTTCAAACATTAATATAGGAGGCAGGGTGGGGGTGCGATGCATGTGAAACAGAAGAAATAAGCTAGTATTTGGCATGTCTACCTTAGAGCAGCAGCATCTAGAACAATCGGGAAATACCAGAAGACGTGCAGTTTCTAGAACCTCACCACCCCAAATAAAATAATTGTTCAAACATCCTACTGCTAGTAGGTAATTAGGTTACTGGGTTAACTATCTGCTAAGAGAAGGTTAACAGCTTATGTTCTTGCCTTAATCAGAGCATCCATGTCAGGTTCTCCAGTGCCTGGGACAGGGAAACAGAATTAGAGAGGAGAACACAGGGGACAGGACTAGGGAAATGGGCAAGAACGGACCACGGAAGGGAAAGGCAGTAAGAAGGCACCAAGACTGGAAGCACAGACTTCGAGAAGACCCAGGAAACAATTCTACCTACCGTGAGACCTGTCCTCTAACACTTGTCCTTGTTAACCCGTGACATGCAGCTGAAAATCATCTGCACATAAGCCAAATATTGCCAATGCCAGAGCTGGGATATCAGTACTGGGGTAAAAAGCTACACACTTGAGTCTAGCCAGATGGAATCTAGACCTCAAGATTTGACTACTTACAGTCTTTCATTATTTCAAATGGCGCTGCAATGAATAGCACTGTACATATATCCTTTTGTATTTTTCCCAGATTACCTGTGGAATCAAGTCCAAAAAGGTGTGACTGTTGGGTCAAAGGATAAATTCCCCTCCATAAGGGGTGCATGGCTTCACATTCCCATGAGCAATGCACGAGACTGCCCATCTATCGACAGTATCACCCACGGAGTGTGCTATCAAACCTCTGTACTTTGGGCAATGCGGTAAGAAACAGGAAGCCAGCAGGATTTGAACTGTGCATTTCTCTTATTAAGAATGAGTTGAGCGTTTTTTCACATGTTTAAGGGCCTTTGCAGAGTTGGGGGTTTTTTCCCCCCGTTTTCCATCTGTTCAGATCTTTTGCCCATTTTTCTATCAGGATAAATAGTCATTTTAATCTCTAGTTTTAATTTACAAATACAAATATACACACACACACACAAAGAGGATGTTAATCTTTTGTCTATGATAGAAGTTACAATATGTTGTTTTTTACTTTTTTATAGTTTCTTCATGCTTTTTTATATTCAGGATATCAAATTTATCAAACTTTTCTCTCTTTTTAATTTTATTGAAGTATAGTTGATTTACAATGTTCTGTTAATTTCCACTGTATAGCAAAGAGACTCAGTTATACATATATATATTCTTTTTCATATTCTTTTCCATTATGGTTTATCACATGATGTTGAATATAATGCCCTGTGCTATACAGTAGGACCCTGTTGTTTATCCATCCTATATATAATAGTTTGTATCTGCTAATCTATCAAACTTTTCTCTTACTGCTTCCAGATTTTCAGTCATAATTAGAAAGTTTCCTCTACTTCCAGATTATTAAGGAATTCACCCATGTTTTAGTTTAATACACATAGGGTTTTACATTTAGATGTTTGCTCTATTAGAACTTTACTCCGATATACACTGATCTCACTGAATTTTTTTAATGCGAAATGAAATAAGATCCTTTGTGCTCATACCAAATTGGAAAATATTAGAAAGTATGGTACTACCTAGTGCTAGCAAAGGAATGGGGAAGCTGGCAAGCTCTACTCTGCTGATGGAGTCTATTCTGATGAAACTCTTTGGAATGCAACATGGGAATAGCTGTCAAAAATTTAAATGTGCATGAGAATTTCTCCTACACATGCTTGTAGGATACTTGTACCACACACACATATTTATATACAAACACACACATATACATATACATATATATGTACACACATATAAATTTTAAAATTCACATGAAAGATTACTGACAAAGCAAAAAACTTAGAAAGCCTACATATCCATTATAAGGAGACTGGTTAAATAAATTATGAGACTGCATCTAAAATGCCATTCAGCTGTTAAAAAAGCAAGATAAATCTGTAAGTACTAATTTATAATAATCTGTGTTATATCATCAGATGAAAGCAAAGTGAAGAGTAGGTCTTGTATTTCACTTGTGTTTTAAAATGGAAAAAGAGGAAATCCTGTTCTAAGTGTAAAAAAAAAAATTCTCGAAGCATAAATACGAAAATGTTTGAGGTGTTTGCCCTTGGAAATAAGATGAAGGTTCAGCTGGCCTCCAATATGGTCTTAATATGCACTTTTATATTCTCTTTTTTTTGTTTAAACTTGCATGGATATTACTTTTATAATTTTATAAAGTTTAACCCTGAGAAGGGACACATTAATATTTAATTTACCTCCGTCTGCATTGTTTGAATTTCTAACAGCATTTAAACTAAACTAAAAAAAACTAATCAAGCCTTTAAAAAAATTTTTTTAATATCCTTTTTCATAGGGCTCAGAATCAATAGTGTTCTTTCATTTTAAGGTAAGAACATAAACTATTTTCCTGCTGTGATCCATCATGAAAACAGTGACCTGATATACATTTTCTGGGACTTTTCTCCCCACTGCTAAAAGCTTTTGCACTCACTGAACCAAGAAAATGATGGTCATTGACACACCACCCACTTTGAGTGTGAGGATGGAGAAAAAAACTATTATTTGTTTTAATCGAAACGCATTTACTTTCCAAACTATTTCTTTATGTATACAAGATAAATTACTTCTAAATCCAAAGTAATAAAAATCTGATTAGCAATAATGATAATAGCTAACATTATTGAGTACATATTATGTACCCAGCAATAAGCCAAGCACGTCATACTCCTTTTTTTTTTCCCCATTTAATCCTCCCAATTTGAGGTGGGTTCAACTTTTACTCCAGTTTTACAGAGAGGGAATCTAAGGCTTAGAAAGGATAAGTAACTTGCCTAAAATCACACAGTAAGAGAGGGGGCCAGGATGAGAAATCCAGACAAACTGACTTCAGAGACTGTAAATTTAAGGAAATTAGAATGCCTCATTAGGGGCTCTTTGCTTCTTGATCAAAAATAATATAGACAATACCTAAAAACAAAGTAAAAAATGTATTACATGACCTTGAGGTTGCCTCATGATACTACTTCTAATAAGACAAATAACCAGGCTTCAAAAGGAGCTGTTTGGCTATTTCCAAAATTTCCAAGATCTTGAACATGTCAGCTCTTGGCCTTCCGTTATCAGTGGGAAACAGGCAAGTAAAGAAAGAATTAATACTCAGTGCATATAAACTGGATAACTAATAAGAACCTGCTATATAAAAAAACTTTTAAAAAATAAAATTCAAAAATTCAAAAAAAGAAAAATACTGAGTGCAGGAGCATTACTGCAGAGCACAGGCCGACTTTCAAAGCAACCAATCTTCCCTTCCCCCTGCAGCCTTCTGCATAACGGTGGCATTACAGAAGAGATGGGCATGGTTCATATCAACAGTACCCACAATAAACCATTTACCTTACACAACTGTTCCATCTGAAAGTCAACTAGAGGAGCAGCCTCACACAGTAAGAGGAGCCTTAAACTACTTAAATCCATAATTTAAGTAAGGCAGCTAAGCAAGCTGATACAAATAAAAATCCACTAAAAACAAAACGAAGAGGGAGAAAAGTCTTGATTATTTTGGACCCAACAGCATTTGGGGGGAATTTTTTACCACAGAACTCTGGAAGGCAAGGCAAGTCCAAACAGTTTAAATGTCCATTATGTTTAATCACAGCTGGGAGTTTATTTATGTAATACAAACCATTGGATGCCTACTAAAAACTCAGAGAATAGAGCATGCTATAATACAAAAATTTTAAAGCACCTTTAAGGAGCATATTGAAAAACATCTTAAAACCAATAAAAGGCAAAATAAAAATTCTAGTCAACAGATTCATATTTTCCTTCCACATTTCATTTATTGTTCTTTATAGGGACTGTGGAAACGCACAGCATGGAGTAACCATGCTTTCAAAATCTCTTTTATAAAAGCAAAGTGATCCATGACAAAGAATGCTCCCTTTAACCAGCTAGGCTTGGAGGAGTGGGAGGCTGGGGAGAAGACAGGGAGAAAAAGAAGGTGTAGGAAAGATGAAGAGGAGAAATGAAAGAGAGACAGGCTGACAGAGTATCTCTAGCTCCCTCGCTGAAATACGTATAGCAAGAACTGACCCTCCTCCATTGTGCAGTGTTGGTGACTGTTCGGCATGTTTCTGAGTGAAGTAGAACATAGCAGCTCCTGGAGAAAGCACTTACGCTTGGAGATTACACGCATAATGAGTTTGTTCTTTTAAAACAGTCATGCTGAGCGCTTCGCAGAAATAAGATGAGGAAACTAAGGGTCAGCTTGAACTCTGTTTACTGTATGAAGGGAAAAGAACATTTTTTTCTCCTAAATGAAAAATAATAGCTGGCAAAACTCTACCAGTAACTACTGAAGATTAATTATATAGCGAAACAGACCTGGTCATAATCAAAATCAGAGCGCTAGACAGACAGACCGTTTACTTACTATGTAGAACAGAACACTGCTAATATTCCCCCATTCTCTTTCCAGATTAAATTGCTCTGCTGATCCCGATATATAATTACTTCAGAAGTAACTGTGTCTAAAGAATCCCCCAAAGGATATCTATTTCTAGGTGTTAAATAGGTTTGTAAACTAAGAAGCAATAAATACACCAAATGGACTTTAGAGGGGACTGCATGATCTGGTCCCCACCCCTCTATCCTAAGCCCACCTTGTATGCTACTATGTTCCTGCCACACTGAGCCTTTAGGCCCTCAGGCCTAATAAGTAAAATTCAAATGTTGAGATGACCAAAATCTAATTGAAAAAAAGTGGGCAAAGAATATGAACAATTTACAAAGGAAGAAACACGTACGGCTCTTGAACATACAAAAAGATGTTGAACCCCATTCTTAATCAATGAAAACTAAAACTGCACCCCCCAAAAAAACTGTACCATTTTTCTTCACTTCCTATATTGTCGAAATCCCAAAAGTTTGATAACACACTGAACTGATGTAACTGTGAGGAAACAGGCACTCTCACGCATTGCTGGTGGGAATATAAACTAGGCCACCAGCTACGGAGGCAATTTGACATGATCTCCCGAAATGGCAAATGCATATCCTCTGACCAAGAAGTTCCAAGAATTTAGCTATGACAAACGTACTTTCACAGATGCAAAGTCATTAATTGCAGCTTTATTTCTAACAGCAAAAGGTGACTGACTAAAGACATTTTAGTTTATTCAGAATTGAGACTCCTATGTGGGGAGAGATAAATTAGGAGTTTGGGATTAACATATATACACTACTATATATAAAATAGATAATCAATAAGGACCTACTGTATAGCACAGGGAATTCTACTCAGTAATCTGTAATAACCTATGTGGGAAAGGAATCTGAAAAAGAATGGATAAATGTATATGTATAACTGAATCACTTTGCCATACACCTGAAACTAACACAACATTGTAAATACTCTAATATAAAATAAAAATTAAATTAAAAAAAAAAAGAATTGGGCTTCCCTGGTGGCGCAGTGGTTGGGAGTCTGCCTGCTAATGCAGGGGACGCGGGTTCGAGCCCTGGTCTGGGAAGATCCCACATGCCGCAGAGCGGCTGGGCCCGTGAGCCACAATTACTGAGCCTGCGCGTCTGGAGCTGTGCTCCGCAACAGGAGGGGCCGCGATGGTGAGAGGCCCGCGCACCGTGATGAGGAGTGGCCCCCGCTTGCCACAACTAGAGAAGGCCCTAGCACAGAAACGAAGACCCAACATAGCAATCAATCAATCAATCAATTAATCAATAAAAAAATAAATCTTTAAAAAAAAAAAAGAATTAAGACTCCTATAAGCTACTTACAAAAGAAAAAAAAAAAAAAGAATAACCTCGAAGTCCTAATATAAAAAGATCTTCAGGACACATTGTTCAAAGAAAATAATAAGACACTAAAAAATATATATATACTATGCTACCACTGGAAACTGAGAATACATATTCACATTTGCTTGTATTCATATTAAAAAAATTTTTGGATGTACATCAGAAACAAATAGCAATGGCTGGGATGGGGAGGAGGGAGTCGAATAGGACTGATGGGAGACAAGAGGAAGATTTTTTCCTTGTATAACTTATTTTTTATTTTTGAACCTATTCAAAAATTTAGCATTTTCAAAGTAAAAAAGCAACTGTAAAAACTGTAGCTTGTCTTAATCCTCCTATCTTCCCATTTCTTTACTCGCTTCCATAGTCAAACATCTGGAAAGACGTGTCTCTCTGTACCAGATATACTCTGCCACCCCCCATCCACTCTTCCACCACTTCATTTTGATGAAGACCTTCAACCACTCTCCATTCCCCGGAAACCACTTTCACCAAGGGAATGGATGTCAAATGCCATAGACAGCGCACCATGCAGTCAAACACTTTTTTCTTTACGTTGTGGATAGCATCACTCTCCTGTTTTCCTCCTACCTCCTTGGCTGCTCTACTTTATCCATTCCCATCTGCCCTCCATGAAGTAGAGTTCCTTAGGACTAGATTTTGGTTCCCTTGTCATCTATTCACTGGATGATTCCAACCATACCTCTCATGGTTTTAAATACTACCAGTGCACTGAGAGGTGATACCCAAATTTATTCTCCCGGTTCAGACATCCATCTGAACTCACTATACAACTCATCTAGTAACATCTCCACTGGAACAGACTGAAAAAATATTAAACTGGACACAGACCATTTCCAAAACTGAACTCTCAAATTTTCAGGTTCTAGTTAGGAAAACAGAAACCACTCTAGGCGTAAAGATACAGAAAAATTAATACAGAAGTGTGGTTACGTGGGCGATGGAAAAGCCAAGCCACCAAATGTCTTCACCAAATGGGGAAGGGTGAAGCAACCAGGAGATGAGTAACAGCAGGAAACCATCATCAGCCTAAGGGCTGGAGGGACTGACTGGAAGAGCCCAGAAGCTGTGATCACTGGCAGAGGCAAGAGCAGCAACAGGAGCTGCCGTCGGAAAGCAGCACCGCAACGAACAGAGGAGCTGCCTGATAGGGACTGAAGCCACAGGAATGAAGCTGCCACTTCCTGGAACCTGACCCAGAGCAACAGGAGTGGGAGGAAACCACCCTACTTTCTCCCTACTCCATCCGCCAGGCTTCCGTTAGCGCCTCCTATTGGCCAAAGCTAACCACAAAAGCCAAAAGGCAAGGAGACTGAAATGCAGTTCCATGCAATACAGAGAACAGAGGAAATCAGGGAATTGAAACTGAGAGCCAGCAGGCAAATGACTAAACCTTCCATCTTCCAGAATTCCCCATCTCCATAAATGGCATCTCAGATCTAAGAGTACATCTAGGTGTACTCAGATGCTGGAACCAGAAACCTGGGAGTCACCATTAATCATTCCTTTCACCTCACCATCTCCCGCAGCAAATCCAACAACTCCCAAAGGATTTTACCTCCAAAGAATGTGAATATGTCTGCTATTTATCTCCACAGCTGCCACCCTTGTATAAGTCTCCTCCCTCCCTATGGCTGCCATTACGGCAATTATGAAAACTATCAATGAACCAAAGGGAAGCAAGAGTTGTTTTGTTTTAACTAGATTATCATGGATAATCTACACATGTGGACAATGAAAACTGGGTGAATAAGATACACACTATTGGCAGCCAACTGCAACTATATTTTGGTAAGGAGAAAATAATTCATTATTGAGAATTTGATACAAACCCAAAAATAGAGTTGTTTAAAAAAATATAATTGTATCTTTTCTTTTTTTAAAGAACTCAGTAAAATAAAATTTCAGTTTATTGTTGGACAATAGTGTTTCACACATACATCAACAGACCAAAAAAAATAAACAGTCACTTCATAGAGAAAAAAAGGGGAAAAAATTAATCTTTTATCTTTGGCCTTTATAACCATCTCATAAAACTACTTATAGTACAGCTAAGTACATACCCAAAAAAAGTTACTGGCATCCTGGGAATAAGACTGTTTTTGTTGTTGCTTTTGCTTTGTTTTTTTTTTTTAACCAGTTTTTTTTTCTCCTTTGAGATTATAATGAACATGGTCACACAACAAGTAAAGTCTGAAGTAGGACAGAGAACACTCCAAAGGCTGGTCTGGTCATCCAAGATCATTAAAAATGGCTGACCCCTAACAGTATGTTCAAAAATAAAAATGCAAATTAAAATACAAACAAATCTTCCTTTTGAAAGCACTTCTTTTTTTAATTGAAGTATAGCTGATTTACAATGTTGTGTTAGTTTCAAGCGTACAGCAAAGTGATTGAGTTATACAAATATATACATATTGATATATATATAAATCTATTCTTTTTCAGATTCTTTTCCATTATAGGTAATTACAAGACATTGAATATAGTTCCCTGTGCTATAGTAGGCCCTTGTTGGTTATCTATTTTACATATAGTAGTGTGTATATATTAACAGCAAACACCTAATTCATCCCCCCCACCCCGGTTTTCCTCTTTGGTAACCTTAAGTTTGTCTTCCATGTCACCTTTAAGAAAAGAAGCAGGACCTTGAAAGATCTGGGTGTTTTTCTTCTCCTGTTGCAAATCACGTTGTGGGTTTGGTTGGGTGGTGGGGAGCACGCGTCACCTGCAGGTGACTCTGCCCGCAGTGGGCAGCCTGGGGGCCTCTGTCCTCCAAGGTAATCATGTTTAGATTCTGAGAGAGGAAGTGGGGAGTGAATGGCTCAGGGCGGCCTTCCCCCGCATCCTTTTTTTTTTAGTTTAACTTTTTCTTTTTTGCTGTCGAGTCATCCTCATCAGTTTTCTGCTTCTTGGTGTCAACACTGTCATCCTCGTCACCTTCAGCTGCCCATCTGCCCATAGCTGCCTCAGCCTCCTTGTCCTCAGTCCACCCTCTTCCTCCCCACGGCCTCCTTCCCCCTCCTCCACTCCCTCCCCACCTTCTTCGACCTCACTGGCAGCCTCCTCCTCCCCATTTACCTCCTTAGCCTTCCCATTAGCAGTATACCTCTTGCACTCTCTACCTCCTCCACAACTTCCTTCTTCTCCTTTAAGTCCTTGGTGATGATCTCAGAGCTGGTGTCCATGGCCGTGTCTGACGTGGTGGGGCACACCGGAGATCCAAGGCAGCAGACAAAAAAGAAAGCCCCAGTTTGGGGACTCTGGCGATGAAGCAGCCTGAGTCCACGTCTGCGGAGGAGGCATAGAGACCTGCGGCTGCAGTGGACAGGGAGCCCGTCTCGGGGACGATGAAAAGGTGGCTTTTCAGAGCAGCCGACTAGTCCAATTGTATCTTTACAGTCATGTGTTCCATGGAAAATCTCCTTCCTGATTCAAACATTTTACAAGTGGTACATTGAAAAGAGTTCTGTTTAGCCAAAGAGCAAATCATAACAACCTAGAGAAACCACTCACTAGCAAATTTGCAAAACATCTGGTCTCCATTCAGATTATATACAACGCTCAACTGTTTAGCACAAATCGATAACTTGATTCATCTGCTTGGAATGGTACACTTCCATGACCAATTCTGGAATACAGAAGTATCTCCTTGAAGGGAAGTTTAGGTTATCTGCTGAATATTATTATCGCTAATACCAGAGCTACTTCTAGGATTTTGACCCAGCAAACTTACTGGGTCAAAACAATTACCAGTTTGGTAATCAAAAGAGAAATATCCATAGGATACTGCCAAGGGAGGAAAGATCCAGATCAAAAATAAAGCTATGGACTAGGCATAGGTTCACTGGACTTCAAAGTACAAAGAAGAATGACAAAGATCTATGACTGGAATAATGAAACTGACTGTGAGTGAAGTACTTTAAAGCCAGTGTCCATTTGGATTTGTTAATGCCCACACCACACCAATGTTATATATTTTGACTATGACTCCCGGAGAGAAACAAAGTGAGCCAACTGTATACCTAAGCGGGCATCCAATAACTGCTGTTCAATTGATTGACAGATATTCATAAATAATATCCCCAAATGACAGTATCAAACTTTCTAAAATTACAAGTATGTTTTACCAATTTGAGACAAAGAATAAGAGACAAAGAGAAGAAAAACCATTGCCTTAAAGGATAATTTGGGAAAGAAATCGATTAGGAAACGATTAGAAAACCTTGCCCATTTGTCAGAGCAGCTGGGGACTTCCTAAGAGAAGCGAGTATTTGATTATCTGACACCAGGGCACATAAATAGGGAGAATTAGCTTAATAAAAAGAGTAAGATCATTTAACTAGAATTTGACTTGTGGAATATATTAATGTTACCACTTTTGAAAATTAATATTAATATCCCCTATCTCCAAATCTACTTTTCAGATTTAAATTTTCTTTCTTTTAGGTGATTCAAACTTTTGATTGAGTCATTTTCTACTTAAAGTCCAAAGTAAAGTATTCTAGTCTTAATTTTGCTTCAAAACACCAGAGACAATATAAAAATTATTACAATTCAATGATTTAAATAAGGCAAATAATCTGATTAGAAATGGTCAAGAGCTCTGAATAGACATTCCTCCAAAGATATACAAATAAATCATCACCACATGAAAAGATGTTCAACATCAATACCCATCAGGAAAATGCAAAGCAAAACTACCAGGAGTTACCACTTCACATCTACTAGGATGACTATAATAAAAATAAATAAAATAAAATAATAACAAGTGTTGACGAGAACATAGAGAAATTGGAACCATCATGCACTGCTGATCAGAATGTAAAACAGTATGGCTAATTTGACTATTAGTATAGCTAACAGTCTGGCAGTTCCTCAAATTGTTAAGCATAGAGTTAACATATGATCTAGAAATTCCTTTTCTGGATGTATAGCCTAGAGAAATAAAACTATATGTCCACACAAAAAATTGTACATCAATGTCCATAGCAGCATTATCCCTAATAGCCAAAAAGTAGGAAAAACCCAAACATCCATCAGGTGATGAATGGAGAAACAAAATGTGGTATATCCATAAAACAGAATATTATTAGGCAATAAAAAGAAATGAAGTAGTGATACATGTTATAACACGGATGGACCTTGAAAACCTGATAAGTGAAAGAGGTCAGTCACAAGGGAACACACGTCATATGATTCCACTTAAATGAAATGTCAAAAGAGTCAGAAAGCAGACTGTTGATTACCCAGGTCTGGGAAAGTGAGCAAGGAGGACTGAGGGGTGACAGCTAAAGCAGTTTGTTTGGGGCAATGAAAATGTTTTAAATTGACTGTGGTGATGAATGCACAATGCTGTGAATACACTAAAAACTACTTAATTGTACACTTCAAATGGTGTATGGTAGGAGAATCATTACCTCAATAAAACTGCTTAAAAAACACAACAACAATAACAAAATACTACAGATAAGCTTGAGCCACACCATCACCACTGTTCTCACTTCTGTGCCCTCTGCCTAAATGTCTCTTCCACCCACCTGCCCTAGCAAACTCCTACTCACCTTTCACAACTCAGGTACATGTCATCACCCCAGGAAGCCTTCTCTACCCTCTTCAGAAAGAGTAAGGCACTGCTCCCCGTGTGTGCACAGATGAGCTAGCGGCACATCCTGGCAAAGATTCATAAATGTGTCCCCCCTTTAGTATGAGTCCCTCAATTGTCTATTCACCTTTACATCCCCAGAGCCAAGCTGAGGACTTAGAAGAAAATATGCTCTTATTGTGGATAGAGGGAAAGAAGGGAGGAAGGGAAGGGAGTGAGAGAGAGAAGGAGGGAGTGAGAGAAGCAAAGAGGGGAAGGCAGGGCAGGGAGAGAGAGTAAGAAAGAAAGGGAGGGGGGAGGGGAAATGCATGAATGAACAAATGAGCAAAGTAGCAAAGATCAGGGCAGCAGAAAGCCGCGTTAATGAGTACGCATCAAGACCAAACTTCCAGGGCAAACAGACTAGTTCTTGTCAGCAATCAAAAAGTTAACTCTAGGGACTTCCCTGGTGGCGCAGTGGTTGAGAATCTGCCTGCCAATGCAGGGGACACGGGATCGAGTCCTGGTCTGGGAAGATCCCACATGCCGCGGAGCAGCTGGGCCCGTGAGCCACAATTACTGAGCCTGCGCGTCTGGAGCCTGTGCTCCGCAACAGGAGAGGCCGCGATAGTGAGAGGCCCGCGCACTGTGATGAAGAGTGGCCCCCGCTTGCCACAACTAGAGAAAGCCCTCGCGCAGAAACGAAGACCCAACACAGCCATAAGTAAGTAAGTAAGTAAATAAATAAATAAATAAATTTAAAAAAAAAAAGTTAACTCTAGAGAAATACTACTTTCAGCAGAAGCTGGGGTCAAGCTCTGATAGAGAATCTGATATTTCTTCCAGGGGATCTTCTTGTTCTAACAAGAACAAATAACAGCAGCAACTTTTCATTCTATGGAATGCTGTGTACTGATAATTTTTTTTAATTACACTTACAAAATTATCACAGAAATAATTTTTTCATTTAATACATTATGAAATTTATACATATATAGAAAAAGTAAAGTAAAAACCTTATGCATTAAAAATAGATTAGAGGGCTTCCCTGGTGGCGCAGTGGTTAAGAATCCGCCTGCCAATGCAGGGGACATGGGTTCGAGCCCTGGTCTGGGAAGATCCCACATGCCACAGAGCAACTAAGCCCGTGTGCCACAACTACTGAGCCTGTGCTCTAGAGCCCGCGAGCCACAACTACTGAAGCCCGCGCACCTAGAGCCCGTGCTCCGCAACAAGAGAGGCCACTGCAATGAGAAGCCCACGCACCGCACTGAAGAGCAGCCCCTGCTGGCCACAACTAGAGAAAGCCCACACGCAGCAACAAAGACACAATGCGGCCAAAAATAAATAGATAAAACAAATAAATTAAAAAAAAATAGATTAGAAGGAAATATACCAAAATATTAACAGTAGCTGTATTTTGATAATGGCACTCATATTCTAAACATCAGGTCTTCCTAGATTCTAGAGGCTTTCAGGCACGAGTCTGGGCCTGACAAGGCAGAGCTTCTTCCCCAAGCCTGATCCCAACCATCTGAAGGTTCGTAAGGTCTCTGGAGACATGTTCTATAGCATCCAAATGGCTCATCTGGAAGGGCTGGCCCCTCAGAGTTGACTTTGACCCCAAGGGCCCTCTCTTCATCCAATTATTCAAGAGAGGCCCATGCTGGAACCTGCCAAGCCAAGGTTCTAACACTGGCCTTGAAGAAGGCTATACCGATAGTTCAGAGATTAGGTAATAAGGGACAGAGGTAGGCTGTTAATTATGGGAAAAGGAAGCCTCCAGTGGGAAAGAGGTTTCTGCAAAAACAAAAGAACTCAGTGACTAATTAGATATGGGAAATGACAGAGTGAAGATTTAAGGTTTCTAACCTACAAGGCTAATGCAAAGAGTGACACCAGTAACGTAAGTAGAAGCTGTAGGGAGGAGCAGGTCAGAGGAAAAGAGTGTAACTTCGGCATTAGACACGTTCACTTTAAGATACTATCCAGTGATCTATGTGAGCAGAACTGCACCACAAACAATTGTAAATGCATGACAGAACTCATATAAGGTCAATGACGTTGATGTCACCAAAGATGACAGACAGCAGGAACCGCAGTGAGGAGGACTACTGTACACCAGGGGTAAAAATCATCAAGGAGGTGGAAATATGTCACAGAGGCAGAATGGGTGGGCAGGACTTCAAAAGAGGAGTGTTTGCCTGACTGAGTAATGGTGACAGAACAATGGACTTAAAGTGGTAGCAAAAAGCAAAAACTATGCTGACCTCTTCTCTGCCTTATGAATCAGAGGGAATTCACCTAGAAATCACAAGTGCAATTAAAATGCTTGACTTAATTTCCTGCAGATTTCCATTTGACTATGCAATAAATTAGAACTAAATAACCACATGTGCATAGCATTTTACCCTTTGCAAAGCATTTTCAAATACTTTATCTCATCTAATCTCCCCAGCAGCCCCATGAAGTATTTATGATCCCCATCTTATGGATGAGGAAACAGGGATAGAAAGATGTTGTGACTTGCAGAGAGGCGTCCTAAACTGGAAACCAGGAGGCAGGGCCAGGACGACCTGTGTCTGTAACAGGTGAACTGAAGCACTTTGAAATCTGCGCTATCAATTTCCCTTTTGAGGGAAATGGCAATGTTGCCTTCACTCCCATGTATAGGGATTACTTCTTTCGTGATGCCTACAACAACTAAGTTTTGCACATTTAGTCACAGATTATAGTCATCTACTTTCCTCTACAGAAAATAAAGTTTAGGGCTTCCCTGGTGGCGCGGTGGTTGAGAATCCTCCTGCCAATGCAGGGTATATGGGTTCAATCCCTGGCCTGTGAAGATTCCACATGCCATGGAGCAACTAGGCCCGTGCGCCACAACTACTGAGCCTGCGCTCTAGAGCCCGTAAGCCACAACTACTGAGCCTGAGTGCCACACTAGTGAATCCCGCACGCCTAGAGCCCGTGCTCTACAACGGGAGAGGCCACCGCAGTGAGAAGCCCACACACCGCAGCTACAGAAAGCCCGCGCACAGCAACGAAGACCCAACACAGCCAAAAATAAAAATAAATTAATTAAATTTTTTTAAAAAAGAAAGAAAATTAAGTTTATATTTAGAATGCTATAAATTATCTATACTCCTCATATAAAGAGCTATGAAGTAGAAAGCAGAGACGAGAAAGCAAACATCGGGGGGCTGGATAAGAATGTAACAACTAAGAGGAGACTGGAGCACCCCTCACCCTCCCCGCCTTCCATACTGACTGCGTACAAGGCAATGGGTGGGGCCGAGCAAGGTCAGCAGTCACGCTGGGGGCGGTGGGTGGCATCAGAGCCCATCCAAGGGGAGGAGGATGTCAGAGCACAAGCAGGAGGAGAAAGGCATCTGTACAGGAGGGTGACTCTGCATGGGGGCTCAGCGGACGAGAACTGAAGAAGGGAGGGACGGTCACAAAGGACAGTGGCCTGACACCAGGGGGCAGAGCCTGAGCAGAGCAGGAGCGTCCACCAAGGCGCGCAGCCCAGCCCAGGCTCTCAGCGCCCAGGAAGAGCAAGAATGGCATCCCTGCAGGGGGCAGCCCAGAGTGGGTGTCAGAGCTGGAGCACAGTGAGGTGGGCATATGCACGTAAGGGCAGCCTGGCCTGAGGTGCCCAAGCCCAGGGGAGGCGACGAGGGCCGCCGCGTGGAGCGGGTGGTGGCAGCTGCCCGGTGTCTGCTGTCAGACCATAAACAGGGTGAGGAAAGTACGCACGCAGGAGGACGGCCCTGCGAGGTGTTCGGAGGGTGTGCTCACAGGGCACTGGAATCCGGGAGGGGTGACGAGGCCATCTCTGTAGGGACGCACCAAGGTGCAGAGTACAGGAGCTCGAGAGAGGTGAAAGTTTGATGAGGAAATTTACATAGCTCAAGGAACCCTCTCACAAAATACATTATCAACAACAGGAAAAAAATAACCTTACAGTACAGACACTTAGCAGACATCACCTTAATCAATGGACCAAAGTTAACATCACCAATAATGGGACAAATCCAAGTCAGGTGTCACTTGATAGGATGCACTAAGAGGATCAATTCTGAAGATATTCCTACCAAAGATGCCTAACTTGAACCTACTCAGGAGAAACATTAGACAAACACAAATCATGGGAGGATCATTCAAGTAACTGGCCTGTACTCCTCAAAAGTGACAATGATAAAAAGGCAAGGAAAGAGAGAGAAACTGGTCCAGATTTAGAAAGTCTTAAGGAGACATGACACCTCAATGCAAAATCCTCTTGCTATAAATGACATTACAGAGATAACCTGTGTGAGGAGTGAAGAACAGATGGTAGGGAGGTCTGAGGGCCAATTCCCATTTTTGATGGCAGTGTTGTGGTTTTTGTTGGACAATAACTTTACAGAAAACAGACACTAAAGTATTTCAGGGTGATGAGGCAAAAGTGAACAGCTTACTTTCAAATGGCTTAGAAAAAGAAAAGGAAAGGAAAAGATTTTCTGTAGTGCTCCTGCAACTTTTCTGTAAACATCATTTTTTTTTTTTTTTTTGAAACCAAGAGGCAATTAGACGGACAGGCTGCTTGGCAACATAAGAATACAAGGCTGCCACCAAAAAACTGCAAGAGAATGAAAGGCATTAAAAAACAAGGAATATGACTATCCACATGGAAGTATTTCTTCTCTGACAGGAAAAGGAGCATCAGTTTTATGGGAACAAAGTCAGTGGCAGCACCAATAAAGATATCGGCAAACTGGGTTTTTGGTAAATGTCTATATTAAAGGAATATCTACTTTAAAAGCCAAAGAAAGACAGGTGGAGTCAAGATAGCGAACTAGGAGGATGTGGAATGTGTGTCTCTGCACAACTAGGGCACCTACCAGGCACCGGTGGGGGACCACAGACACCTAGGGGGACGGTAGGAACCCCCAGCAACCAGCTGGCGGGATCTCGGCTCCCAGGCCGGGGGTCAGGTCCCAGCTCCTGTGGGGTGACCTCCGAGTATAAACCACTGGACTAACAGAGAACCTCAGACCCCAGGGAATATTAAAAAGAGTGAGGCCTCCCAGAGGTCCTAATCTCAGCACCAAGACGTGGCTCTATCCAACTGCCTGCAAACTGCAGTACTGGATGCCTCAGGCCAAACAAGCAGTAAGACAGGAATACAGCCCCACCCATCAAAAAAAAAAAGAAAAGACAAAAAAATATGTTACACACAAAGGAACAAGATAAAAACCTACAAGACCAAATAAATGAAGACGAAATAGGCAACCTACCTGAAAAAGAATTCAGAGTAATGATAGAAAAGATGATCCAAAACCTCGAAAACAGAACAGAGAAAATACAAGAAACATTTAAAAAGAATGTAGAAGAACTAAAGAGCAAACAAACAGTGATGAACAACACAACAACTGAAAATAAAAATACTCTGCAAGGAATCAATAGCAGAATAACTGAGGCAGAAGAACAGATAAGTGACCTGGAAGATAAAATGGTGAAAATAACTGCCAGGGAGCTGAATAAACAGAATGAATTGAGGACAGTCCCAGAGACCTCTGGGACAACATTAAACACACCAACATTTGAATTATAGGGGTCTCAGAAGAATAGAAAAAGAAAGGGTCTGAGAAAATGTTTGAAAAGATTATAGTCAAAAACTTCCCTAACATGGAAAAGGAAATAGTCAACCAAGTCCAGAAAGCGCAGAGTCCCATACAGGATACACCCAAAGAGAAACAGGCCAAGACACGTGTTAATCAAACTATCAAAAATTAAATACAAAGAAAAAGTATTAAAAGCAACAAGGGAAAAGCAACAAATAACATACAAGAGAATCCCCATAAGGTTAACAGCTGATCTTTCAGCAGGAACTCTGCAAGCCAGAAGGGAGTGGAAGGACATAATTAAAGTGATGAAAGGGAAAAACCTACAACCAAGATTACTCTACCCAGCAAGGATCTCATTCAGATTCGAGGGAGAAATTAAAACCTTTACAGACAAGCAAAAGTTAAGAGAATTCAGCACCACCAAACCAGCTTTACAACAAATGCTAAAGGAACTTCTCTAGGCAGGAAATACAGGAGAAGGAAAAGACCTACAAAAACAAACCCAAAGGGGCTTCCCTGGTGGCGCAGTGGTTAAGAATCTGCCTGCCAGTGCAGGGGACACGGGTTCGAGCCCTGGTCTGGGAAGATCCCACATGCCGCGGAGCAACTAGGCCCGCGAGCCACAACTACTGAGCCTGCGCGTCTGGAGCCTGTGCTCCCAACAAGAGAGGCCGCGATAGTGAGAGAGGCCCGCGCACCGCGATGAAGAGTGGCCCATGAAGAGTGGCCCCCGCTTGCCGCAACTAGAGAAAGCCCTCGCACAGAAACGAAGACCCAACACAGCCAAAATAAATAAATAAATAAATTTAAAAAAAAAAAAAACAAACCCAAAATAATTAAGAAAATGGTAATAGGAACATACATATCGATAATTACCTTAAACGTAAATGGATTAAATGCTCCCACCAAAAGACACAGACTGGTTGAACGGATACAAAAACAACACCGTACATATGCTATCTACGAGAGACCCACTTCAGACCCAGGGACACATACAGACTGAAAGTGAGGGGATGGAAAAAGATATTCCATGCAAATGGAAATCAAAAGAAAGCTGGAGTAGCAATTCTCATATCAGACAAAACAGACTTTAAATAAAGACTATTACAAGAGACAAAGAAGGACACTACATAATGATCAAGGGATCAAACCAAGAAGAAGATATAACAATTGTAAATATTTATGCACCCAACACAGGAGCACCTCAATACATAAGGCAAATGCTAACAGCCATAAAAGGGGAAATCAACACTAACACAATCATAGTAGGGGACTTTAACACCCCACTTTCACCAATGGACAGATCATCCAAAATGAAAATAAATAAGGAAACAAAAACTTTAAATGACACATTAAACAAGATGGATTTAATTGATATTTATAGGACATTCCATCCAAAAACAACAGAATACACTTTCTTCTCAAGTGCTCATGGAACATTCTTCAGGATAGATCATATCTTGGGTCACAAATCAAGCCTTGGTAAATTTAAGAAAACTGAAATTGTATCAAGTATCTTTTCCAACCACAACACTATGAGACTAGATATCCATTACACGAAAAAAACTGTAAAATAATACAAACACATG
Organism: Balaenoptera acutorostrata; assembly: GCF_949987535.1. Classification (NCBI taxonomy): domain Eukaryota; kingdom Metazoa; phylum Chordata; class Mammalia; order Artiodactyla; family Balaenopteridae; genus Balaenoptera; species Balaenoptera acutorostrata. The sequence continues at coordinate 91,087,600 of NC_080073.1, forward strand.
GAGACTAAACATACACTACTAAATGACCAAGAGACATTCACAGAAAGACAGACAAGATGAAAAGGCAGAGGGCTATGTACCAGATGAAGGAACAAGATAAAACCCCAGAAAAATAACTAAATGAAGTGGAGATAGGCAACCTTCCAGAAAAAGAATTCAGAATGATAGTGAAGATGATCCAGGACTGCGGAAAAAGACTGGAGGCAAAGATCGAGAAGATGCAAGAAATGTTTAACAAAGACCTAGAAGAATTAAATAACAAACAAACAGAGATGAACAATACAGTAACTGAACTGAAAACTACACTACAAGGAATCCATAGCAGAATCACTGAGGCAGAAGAACGGATAAGTGACCTGCAAGACAGAATGGTGGATTTCACTGCTGTGGAACAGAGTAAAGAAAAAAGAATGAAAAGAAATGAAGACAGCCTAAGAGACCTCTGGCACAACATTAAATGCAACAACATTCGCATTATAGGGGTCTCAGAAGGAGAAGAGAGAGAGAAAGGACCACAGGAAATATTTGAAGAGATTATAGTCGAAAACTTCCCTAACATGGGAAAGGAAATAGCCACGCAAGTTCAGGAAGCGCAGAGAGTCCCATACAGGATAAACCCAAGGAGAAACACGCCGAGACACATAGTAATCAAAGTGGCAAAAATTAAAGACAAAGAAAAATTATTGAAAGCAGCAAGGGAAAAATGACAAATAACATACAAGGAAACTCCCATAAGGTTAACAGCTGATTTCTCAGCAGAAACTCTACAGGCCAGAAGGGAGTGGCATGATATGCTTAAAGTGATGAAAGGGAAGAACCTACAACCAAGATTACTCTACCCAGCAAGGATCTCATTCAGATTCGAGGGAGAAATCAAAAGCTTTACAGACAAGCAAAAGCTAAGAGAATTCAGCACCACCAAACCAGCTCTACAACAAATGCTAAAGAAACTTCTCTAAGTGGGAAACACAAGAGAAGAAAAGGACCTACAAAAACAAACCCAAAACAATTAAGAAAATGGTCATAGGAACATACATATCGATAATTACCTTAAACGTGAATGGATTAAATGCTCCAACCAAAAGACACAGGCTTGCTGAATGGATACAAAAACAAAACCCATATATATGCTGTCTACAAGAGACCCACTTCTGACCTAGGGACACATTCAGACTGACAGTGAGGGGATGGAAAAAGATATTCCATGCAAATGGAAATAAAAAGAAAGCTGGAGTAGTTATACTCATATCAGATAAAATAGACTTTAAAATAAAGGATGTTACAAGAGACAAGGAAGGGCACTACATAATGATCAAGGGATCAATCCAAGAAGAAGGTATAACAATTAAAAATACATATGCATCCAACACAGGAGCACCTCAATACATAAGGCAACTGCTAACAGCTATAAAATAGGATATCGACAGTAACACAATAATAGTGGGGGACTTTAACACCTCACTTACACCAATGGACAGATCATCCAAAATGAAAATAAATAAGGAAACAGAAGCTTTAAATGACACAATAGACCAAATAGATTTAATTGATATTTATAGGACATTCCATCCAAAAACAGCAGATTACACTTTATTCTCAAGTGCGCATGGAACATTCTTCAGGATAGATCACATCCTGGGTCACAAATCAAGCCTCAGTAAATTTAAGAAAACTGACATCATATCAAGCATCTTTTCTGACCAAAATGCTATGAGATTACAAATGAATTACAGGGGAAAAAACGTAAAAAATACAAACACATGGAGGCTAAACAATGCATTACTAAATAACCAAGAGATCACTGAAGAAATCAAAGAGGAAATCAAAAAATACCTAGAGACAAATGACAATGAAAACACGATGATCCAAAACCTATGGGACGCAGCAAAAGCAGTTCTAAAGGAGAAGGTTATAGCTATACAAGCCTACCTCAAGAAACAAGAAAAATCTCAAATAAACAATCTAACCTTACACCTAAAGGAACTAGAGAAAGGAGAACAAACAAAACGCAAAGGTAGCAGAAGGAAAGAAATCATAAAGATCAGAGCAGAAATAAATGAAATAGAAACAAAGAAAACAATAGCAAAGATCAATAAAACTAAAAGCTGGTTCTTTGAGAAGATAAACAAAATTGATAAACCATTAGCCAGACTCATCAAGAAAAAGAGGGAGAGGACTCAAATCAATAAAATTAGAAATGAAAAAGGAGAGGTTACAACAGACACCACAGAAATACAAAGCATCCTAAGAGACTACTACAAGCAACTCTATGCCAATAAAATGGACAACTTGGAAGAAATGGACAAATTCTTAGAAAGGTATAACCTTCTAAGACTGAACCAGGAAGAAATAGAAAATATGAACAGACCAATCACAAGTAATGAAATTGAGACTGTGATTAAAAATCTTCCAACAAACAGAAGTCCAGAACCAGATGGCTTCACAGGTGAATTCTATCCAACATTTAGAGAAGAGCTAACACCCTTCCTTCTCAAACTCTTTCCAAAAAGTTGCAGAGGAAGGAACACTCCCAAACTCATTCTATGAGGCCACCATCACCCTGATACCAAAACCAGACAAAGATACTACAAAAAAAGAAAATTACACACCAACATCACTGATGAATATAGATGCAAAGATCCTCGACAAAATACTAGCAAACAGAATCCAACAACACATTAAAAAGATCATACACCATGATCAAGTGGGATTTATCCCAGGGATGCAAGGATGCTTCAATATACGCAAATCAATCAATGTGATACACCATATTAACAAATTGAAGAATAAAAACCATATGATCATCTCAATAGATGCAGAAAAAGCTTTTGACAAAATTCAACACCCATTTATGATAAAAACTCTCCAGAAAGTGGGCACAGAGGGAACCTACCTCAACATAAAAAAGGCCATATATGACAAACCCACAGCAAACATCATTCTCAATGGTGAAAAACTGAAAGCATTTCCTCTAAGATCAGGAACAAGACAAGGATGTCCACTCTCACCACTATTATTCAACATAGTCTTGGAAGTCCTAGCAATGGCAATCAGAGAAGAAAAAGAAATAAAAGGAATCCAAATTGGAAAAGAAGAAGTAAAGCTGTCACTGTTTGCAGATGACATGATACTATACATAGAGAATCCTAAAGATGCTACCAGAAAACTAAGAGAGCTAAGCAATGAATTTGGTAAAGTAGCAGGATACAAAATTAATGCACAGAAATCTCTTGCATTCCTATACACTAATGATGAAAAATCTGAAAGAGAAATTAAGGAAACACTCCCATTTACCACTGCAACAAAAAGAATAAAATACCTAGGAATAACCCTACCTAAGGAGACAAAAGACGTGTATGCAGAAAACTATAAGACACTGATGAAAGAATTTAAAGATGATCCAAACAGATGGAGAGATATACCATGTTCTTGGATTGGAAGAATCAGCACTGTGAAAATGACTCTACTACCCAAAGCAATCTACAGATTCAATGCAATGCCTATCAAACTACTAATGGCATTTTTCTCAGAACAAGAACAAAAAATTTCACAATTTGTATGGAAACACATAAGTCCTGGCATAGCCAAAGCAATTTTGAGAAAGAGAAAACAGAGCTGGAGGAATCAGGCTCCCTGACTTCAGACTATACTACAAAGCTACAGTAATCAAGACAGTATGGTACTGGCATAAAAACAGAAATATAGATCAATGGAACAGGATAGAAAGCCCAGAGATAAACCCACGCACATATGGTCACCTTATCTTTGATAAAGGAGGCAAGAATATACAATGGAGAAAAGACAGCCTCTTCAATAAGTGGTGCTGGGAAAACTGGACAGCTACATGTAAAAGAATGAAATTAGAACACTCCCTAACACCGTACACAAAAATAAACTCAAAATGGATTAGAGACCTAAATGTAAGGCCAAACACTATAAAACTCTTAGAGGAAAGCATAAGCAGAAAACTCTATGACATAAATCACAGCAAGATCCTTTTTGACCCACCTCCTAGAGAAATGGAAGTAAAAACAAAAATAAACAAATGAGACCTAATGAAACTTAAAAGCTTTTGCACAGCAAAGGAAACCATAAACAAGACCAAAAGACAACCCTCAGAATGGGAGAAAATATTTGCAAATGAAGCAACTGACAAAGGATTAATCTCCAAAATCTACAAGCAGCTCATGCAACTCCATATCAAAAAAACAAACAACCCAATCTAAAAATGGGCACAAGACCTAAACAGACATTTCTCCAAAGAAGATATACACATTGCCAACAAACACATGAAAGGATGCTCAACATCACTAATCATTAGAGAAATGCAAATCAAAACTATAATGAGGTATCACCTCACACTGGTCAGAATGGCCATCAACAAAAAATCTACAAACAACAAATGCCGGAGAGGGTGTGGAGAAAAGGGAACCCTCTTGCACTGTTGGTGGGAATGTAAATTGATACAGCCACTATGGAGAACAGTATGGAGGTTCCTTAAAAAACTAAAAATAGAACTACCGTACGACCCAACAATCCCACTACTAGGCATACACCCTAAGAAAACCATAATTCAAAAAGAGTCATGTACCACAATGTTCACTACAGCACTATTTACAATAGTCAGGACATGGAAGCAACCTAAGTGTCCATCGACAGATGAATGGATAAACAAGATGTGGCACATACATACAATGGAATATTACTCAGCCATAAAAAGAAATGAAATTGAGTTATTTGTAGTGAAATGGATGGACCTAGAGTCTGTCATACAGAGTGAAGTAAGTCAGAAAGCGAAAAACAAATACCGTATGCTAACACACATAAATGGAATCTAAAAAAAAAAATGGTTCTGAAGAACCTAGGGGCAGGACAGGAATAAAGATGCAGACATAGAGAATGGACTTGAGGACACGGGGAGGGGGAGGGGGAAGGGTAAGCTGGGATGAAGTGAGAGAGTGGCACTGACATATATATACTACCAAATGTAAAATAGATAGCTAGTGGGAAGCAGCCGCACAGCACAGGGAGATCAACTCGGTGCTCTGTGACCACCAAGAGGGGTGGGATAGGGAGGGTAGGAGGGAGACGCAAGAGGGAGGGGATATGGGGATATATGTATACGTATAGCTGATTCACTTCGTTATACAGCAGAAACTAACACAACATTGTAAAGCAATTATACTCCAATTAAGATGTTAAAATAAATAAATAAAAGCCAAAAAGAAAAAAAATTCACATGTAATTATTCATAAATCTTTCCTTAAATATGGAGAAATAAGTGAAATTGATTCAGAGCCAGGTAAAAATGTCTTTGGTGCCTTAAGCACTATATGTATTAGGTAAAAGACTTTATCATTCTGCTCTTCATGCACTAACATATTTCCAACTAAAAAAGAGTAATTTAGTCCCCCTTATAGTATTTTTAAGTATCTATAATTCATCCACACTCATTTGTGATAAAAACACTCAGAAAACTAGGAACAGAAAGTATTTTCATCAATCACATAAAGAATATCTACCAAAACTTCTATAGTTAATATCACTTAAAGGTGAAAGATCAAAAACCAGGCAAGGATGTCCCATCTCACCTCTCAAATCCAACACAGTATTAGAGGGTCTAGACAGCACAATGAAGCAAGAAAAAGAAGTAAAATACAAACAAATCGTAAAGAAAGCTGTCTCTTTTTGCAGATAACACAATTACCTATGTAGAAAATCCCAAGAAATTTACAAAAGAAACTCCGAGAACTAATAATTGAGTTCTGCAAGATCACAGAATATAAAATCAACAAACAAAACTCAATTGCATTTGTATATACTAGCAACTAACAAGTGAAAAAAATCAACAAAAGGAATACCACTTATACAAGTGATCCACGAAAATGAAATACTTTGGTGTAAATCTAAAAAAATATGTATGAGATATGTATGCTGAAAATTATAAAATTTTGTTGAAATAAATTAAAGTAGACCGAATCCCTGGAGAGACTTACCATGTTCATGGATTAAAAGACTCAGCGTAGTAAAGATGTCAATTCTCCCCAAAGTGATCTGTAAGTTTAACACAAGTCCTATCAAAATCCCAGCAAGATTTCTGGTAGACACAGACAAACTTAATCCAAAATGTATATGGAAAAGGAAAGTCCCTAAAATAGCCAAAACAATTTTGCAAAGGAAGAAGAAAGTAGGAGGAATCAGTCTACCCGATTTTAAGACTTCTTGTATAGCCACAGTAAACAAGACCTTTGTGACCGAGGTAGACCCTCCCAGGGAACACAAAATAGGGGCAGCAGATGCATTAATTTAGGAATTTAATCCACTGCCAGAACAGGAAGTCTTCAACATCTTCCACAGTATGGTGTTTTTGTGGACCAGCGACTATTTTGAGTTTTTAATTCTCCCCCTTCTTCCTAAGTGGGAGGATTTATTAAAGTTATCTTGTTCCTTTATCCACTGAAGTTTTCTGGGTGTACAAGGAACACAGATTTTCTCTTTTAGCTTTAGGTCACCAGAAGACGAGCTACAACCAGAGCTGACGGAGAAAAAAGTACACATCAAGCAGACATCCTGGACTAAGAGGTAGATGCAATCATGGATGAGAACAGGTACCATCTCCCTCAGAAACGTGGTAACTGTATTCCATGGAAAATGCATTCATAAGAAGAAGGCTATATTTTGATTTTGGCTAGCCAAAGTGATATATTTTGCAGATACTATTGGTTAACAAACCCAATACCTATTTCCAAACTCTTCCTCCCTTCCCTCATCTCTACCAGAGGCTGGAAAAGCTAAATCACACTTTCTCAGCCTTCCTTCCACTTAATGGTGGCCATGTGCATCAATTTTGGCCATAACACTTAAGGGGAAGTCTGCTGTGCTACAAGGCTTCCAAGAAGGCTTCTGGTTTCCTGGTAAAATGAATAGAGATGCCCCAGAAAGGCTTTTGGCTTCCTGGTAAAAAGAGAGATGCTGCTGTCAATCCACACCCCCTCGTGGCACCGCGGACAGAAAGGTGACGCCTCGAGCAGGCGCAACCATCTTGCCACCATGAAGGAAAGGCCAAGAAAATTACAGAACAGCCCTGACACTGCTGAGCAGCTAAGTCAGTGTAAGCAAGATCCCCACCTCCAAACGTCTTCTCACGTAAGAAAAATAAATCCTCATTAGTTTAAGCCACTGCTGACTAGGTGTTTTGTTACATACAATGAAAAGCATCCATATCTAAATACAAGTTACGTTATCTAATAATAAATTCTTTAAAAATATGAATAATGATTTACTATTGTATGAATACTACTAATAATAACTAATCTTTCTAAAGCCTTCTGGAGTACTTTTATAATGAATATTAATTTGATAGTATGTGTTATACATTCCCCACATGTATTCACTTAGCCTCTCAGGATCTCATTTCCTTTCTTTCATTCAACATGTATTTTGAAGAGCCTACTATGTGTTAAGCACTCTACCAGGTGCTGGGAAAACAAAGTGATTTAGTCAAGGCCTCTGTTTCCACCCAGCTTACTTTCTAGCAGGAAGCTTATTTGCAAAATGAGACAGATGGAAAATGATCTCTCCTAACACCAACATTTATAAAGCAATGAAGCTAGTTTCAGCGTACAACACAAGGATCGGGAAAAACAATAAAGGAAGGAGGCTTCTGAATAAGACTACTCCAACTCAGTGAGCCTAGAAGGGAAAAAAAAGTAGTAACAGTGAAGTTAGAAGTTAAATAATTACAAAATAAAAGAAGCAGGAAAAAAGTATACTCAATCCACATTCTCAAGCCCCACTCTGCCCAAAGTAACTGCAGCAAAGAAAACACAGATCTCAAAACAGACTTTAATGGTTGGGTAACAGGGAACACAATAAAGGCAGGTCTTGGAGACAGTGCTATGGCTTTAAGGCTAAGCCAAAAAAAAAAAAAAAAAAGGCCGATATTTGTCAAACGGATGTAGAGTCTCCCAATTTCAATTTTATAAAATCTCGCTTAATTTTTTTCACTTAACAGTCTATATTTTCTTCTACAATGATATTTTATAATCTTCACTACAGCCAAATCTGTTTATGTTATGCTCTACCCAGAAGCAATGTATTGATTGTAAATGCCTTACTTCTACTTAACCTCACGGGGAAGATAGATCAAATATTACAAATCACTTAAGAGAGTTAAAATACAGAGCGCATTTAAGCCAAATATGTCTAAACACTTATTAAACTGTACCTTAGAGCAATATATTGACTTTTTACACCCTACCTATACATAACGACTCATTAGAAAGCCCCAAGTTTAGGAATTTATCATAAGTCACAAAGACATTCAAAACTTTTCAATTAACTTAGTGAAATTCACACATTTCCCTGGTGAGAACTGTGAGAAACACTCTAGACTAACATACACATCACTGGAATTCTTGTTTAACTAACCAATGCAGAAAAGGTAAAATGGATGCATATCAACTGAACACTTTAACTTAGTTAACCAATAAATTTTCTCTAACAGCCATTTTTATATTTGATAGATAAGAGAACCCAGGTAAATAAAAGTTTTACAACATATTTAAAAGAAGTTTGCCGAAGTGGAATAGAATATGGAACTATTTCTATATTACAGTTACAAAAACAGATACCAGTCATATCTATGGTTTTATCCTTACAAAATGCTTTAATAGAAATAAAATAATTTTCCTAGGAATTAACTGTCCATAATATCTTTAACCAGAATGCGTCAGTGTTTTATCTCATTGCAACCATAGCAAAGACAAATATCGCCTTTTTGAATTAAGTGTGCTAAGTATTCTAGGAAATCATGCTACTACTCAGAAAACAGATGAAGAAGGTGGGAATATTTTACAAACCATAATCATAGGGTCTGTGCCAAAAAGCATAGAAACATTAGAGACAAAATTTTGTTTTGGGCTTCCCTGGTGGCACAGTGGTTAAGAATCCGCCTGCCAATGCAGGGGACACGAGTTCGAGCCCTGGTCCAGGAAGATCCCACATGCCGTGGAGCAACTAAGCCCGTGCGCCACAACTACTGAGCCTGTGCTCTAGAGCCCGCGAGCCACAACTACTGAGTCTGACTGCCACAACTACTGAAGCCCGCGCGCCTAGAGCCCGTGCTCTGCAACAAGAGAAGCCACTCAATGAGAAGCCCGGGCACCGCAGCGAAGAGTAGGCCCCGCTCACGGCTTAGCCCACGCGCAGCAACAAAGACCCAATGCAACCAAAAATAAAAATAAATAAATTTATTTTTTTAAAAAATTTAATAAAATCATTATTACAAAGAAACTATTTCTATGCTATAGCTTACTCTAATACCAGTTGTTGATGTGAATATAATCAACTAAACAAACAAAAATTGGCTTCCATAAACTCTGCAGAAATACTGTACTACGCAAAATTTTAAACACAGAGGCTTATGTACAAAATTTTAATTCTAAGTAATCTCATAATTTGAAATACTTTTCAAATTTTCATGTCTCAAACAGACGTATGTACACCAAGGGGGGAAGTGGCAGAGGGGGGTGGTGGTGGGATGAATTGGGAGATTGGGATTAACATACATACACTAATATGTATAGAATAGATAACTAATAAGAACCTGCTGTATAAAAAATAAAATTAAATTAAAAAATTAAAATAAAATTTCATGTCTCTCCTTTTTTTTCCCCCCACTACTCCCTTCATATGTGGAAATGGATGTTTTTAAATTAAGTCTAGCCCTCGGTTCTCATCTGAGATGACAGCCCAGTTTCATATGGTTTGGGGGGCTTAGGGTGGTGGTGAGTTCTTAAGAAAGCATTAAGGTGAAAAGAAGTAGGGATCCAAGTACATCAAAGGCAGGACTTTGATATTGTGTAAACAGCACAGAGCAGCAGCTGGACACCCTATTATCTACCTAGCCTATTCCTGAGTAAGAAGATAAAAAGAAGCAACTTCAAGAGAGAGGAAAAGTCTTACAAAAACAGACAAAATACTATGAGTTTTCCTAATGAGTCCTCTTAATTGACTGATAGGGAAAAGAGGCTGTCCCCATGGGTCTCAGATCCAAATACTACTACTCCACTCCTAAAAAATGGTCTCTACCAAGAGCTGACCAGCCCCTCATCCTAGCGTTCACCCCCAACCACCAAATGCCTTCTCATAAACTTTGAAAACAAACCCCTTGAATTAGGTGGTAAACTCTCCCAATCGCACAGGACCTAGTTTCAAGAAAAGAATTCCATAATAAGCTGCATAGAAATGGTTCTCCAATCTCCCAGAGAAAGCACATTAATAAACCAATATGCCTTTTTTAAAAATGAGATATAAATAGATATAAATCATAACTATCACTTACTCAGCACATTCTTGTGCCAGGCTCTCAGAGTTTCATAGGCATAAATTCATTCAATCCCTACAACAATTCCACGAGACAGGTACATGGTTGTCTCCACTTTACAGATGAGGAACCTGGGCTTAAGTAACTTGGCCAAGGTCACACATTGTCAAATGATAAAACAAGGATTTGAACTAAGCAATCTGGCTCCAGACTCTGCAACCTTAATCACCACTTATACACTCCTGCTGTCAAATGTATTTAAAAGCACTTCAAAATATATCAGGAATAAAATAAGGGTCTATTACATAGCACTATTTTTTTGTCAAGCACCCTGGCTTAGAAATCAATAAAACCTCCCTATTAATTACTAACCTCCGCCTTGATTTACTTTGTAAAACACATACAGCAAGCATCTTGCACTTCGTAAAAAAATGTTTGAATCAGTATACTACTCTTTCTGTAAATTATAGCAATAAGATTTTATTTTAACAAGATTTGAACACAACATAGCAATTTCCCTTTCCCACGGAGTTTGGGAAAGTATACTATAAAGGATCCCATTTTAAAACCTTTAATACACTGAATAACCTAAGTGTTACAAAATAAGTCTAAGTTGGCAGGCTGTTATATTATTATATCATACTCCCCTGTCCATGGTCCAAATGGATCACTGCATAAACTTATTAGTTTGCTTTCTTGGCTTACAAAGTTAGCTTATATACTGATTATCTTAAGATTTTTCAAAAATTATCATTCTTCTAAAATAAGGGTATATAATTCACTACAATGTTAAACTCTTTTTCTGTTGTTACTAAAAAACGAATGGACTTTCTTCAACAACAAAACTTGTCTACAACTATTTGAAGAGAAGTTATGCTTTGCCCTGGAAATATACAGATTTATATTTCATTGCTCACTAATCAACAAAACACCTTTAATATACATTTTTCTTCACCAAAAAAGCCATATAAAAACAATGTAATTAGTCTCCACAAAGATGTTTAGGCACCAAATATTTTATTGAAAAAAGCCTGGCAAATGCAACTGGTCTCCTTTCTGTTTCAGATTAGTATTAAAAAAAAAATTCAACATGTCAGTTTCTAATGAAAATGATAGCTAACTAAGTTCTTGAAAAATTGAGAGTTGTACTAGATAACAGCTAAGATAACAATTAGATATTGCAATAGTACTTAAATGTAAATAGTAAATTTGAGGAAGCAGTAAAGCAGAGTGGAAAGGGCTTTCAAGAAAAAACGTTGTGGTCAAGGGAAAAGATGGCAGACTAACACAGACTCACTGAACCTATCTTTTTTCAAATCTCAATGAATTAAATAGTAGAAATAAAATTAGCAAAGAAAAATACCACAAGTGTTCTAACCTGAAAAGGGGGCAAACTTTATAAATTTTTTTTAAATGTCATCTGGAAGCCGAGTAAACATATAAAACTGAAAACAAAAGATTTCAATCATCAACTCAGTGTTATCCCTCACTCCTTTGCCCACATTATCCATCCAAAATCAAAAAGAACTATAAGGGAATCCCCCGAGGGTCCAGTGGTTAAGACTCCACGCTTCCAGTGCAGGGGGCATGGGTTTGATTCCTGGTCAGGGAACTAAGATCCCACATGCCACACAGCCAATAAATAAATAAATAAATAAAAGAAGTACTATGAGGATGAAAGGTGAATGGATAAAATTTTTGAATATCACAATGATAGAAATCAATTTTTATTAAAAAATAAAATTTTCAAACATATGAGTAAGAACTTAGGAAATACAGTATCGATAAACACTGGGGGGCGGGGGGGCAACTTGAGTATAAAAAAGCTATATAATCCATGGAAGAATGAAAGTGATACAGGAATGGAGAAATCCTTACAGGAAACAACTGGGAGTGAACACTGAATCCACCTAAATATAGCTAAACAACAAAGCTAAACAACAGAAAAGGGTATCTGTTGTGGGACAGGATAAAACTGCCATAAACTTGTAAAATGTTTTTTTAAATTACTTTAAAAATAGGAGTTATACTAACCAGAGCTGGAGACATAGGTAAGAACTCATGTTTAACCTAATATAGATCCATATGGAAATATTTATACATATGTGTATATACATGGGTTAGTATACACATATGTATTTCCTTGATTTGCCATCTGAGACGGTCTACAAGAAATGACAAGCACTGGCAACCAGTACACCTAGCACCCCAATCCTGGTTTCTAATACCTCTCTCTAGTAAAAGGAACCAGGGCTCCCTGGAGAAATGGCTGCTTCTGGGGGTGAACAAAGAATGTTTCTCACCACCCAGTTCTACAAGGGTGAGTTGATAACCCACTGCAGCTGCTGACCGACAGTGCACCCTGGAGGAATTCAGGATGAAAAAATCAGGGTAAGGCACTCTGTGTTTTGGATAAATTAGTCCCATAGATAATTAGAAGTATACCTCAGGAAGAATTTCAGTGACCCCAGATTCCTGCATCTTCCCATACACAGAAACACTAAAATTATTAACTTGAGATACTCTTTTTTGTGGTCAGCAGTAATCTCTTACCAAGATAAATGCTTCACTGCATATATTTCCTAGCCAAAAATCATATATAAACTGGCTTCTCCCCAACCTCTTCAGAGCAGTTTCCTCAGAGTTGAATGGCTGTCTCCCAGGCTAAAGTCCTCAGCAAGACCCTGAATAAAACTTACACTCACAACTCTTGTGTTTGCATTGTTCTTTAAGTCAACAAAGAAATGGGGCAGAAAATATACAAATAAGCCTGGAGAACCCAGTAGTGCCAGAAAGTACTAAAAAAAATTTTTTTTTAATTAAAAAAGAAACTGATGGGGATATGTCAAAGGGACAAAGGAACAACTGAAAGATCTCCCAATGACCAAAGTTAGAACAACTTAAGTAACAAAATTAAGTTGTACTGGATTATAACCTAAAGTATAAAATGATATCCATGAATTCACAGTGATATAAATAAATGACTGAATAAATTAATAAATGAGAAGAGGGCTTCCCTGGTGGCGCAGTGGTTGAGAATCTGCCTGCTAATGCAGGGGACACGGGTTCGAGCCCTGGTCTGGGAAGATCCCACATGCCGCGGAGCAGCTGGGCCCGTGAGCCACAATTGCTGAGCCTGCGCGTCTGGAGCCTGTGCCCCGCGACGGGAGGGGCCGCGATGGAGAGAGGCCCGCGCACCGCGATGAAGAGCGGTCCCCGCACCGCGATGAAGGGTGGCCCCCGCTTGCCGCAACTGGAGAAAGCCCTCGCACGAACCGAAGACCCTACACAGCCAAAAATAAATAAATAAATAAATAAATAAATAAGAAAATCCTTTAAAAAAAAAAAAAAATAAAAAAATAAATGAGAAGAGACAAATCTCCCATGCAGAAAAATTCCAAATGAATTATGTAGATATTACAGTCTAAAGGAAAGGGAACATGGGACTTCCCTGGCAGTCCAGTGGTTAAGACTTCGCCTTCCAATGCAGGGGGTGAGGGTTTCATCCCCTGGCCACATGCCTCGCGGCCAAAAAAACATAAAAAAACAGAAGCAATACTGTAACAAATTCAATAAAGACTTTAAAAATGGTCCACATTCCAAAAAAAATCTTTTTTTTTAATGTTGTGTATTTTATTTATTTGTTTGTTTATTTTTGGCTGCACTGGGTCTTCGTTGCTGCGCACAGGGCTTTCTCTAGTTGTGGCGAGCGAAGGCTACTCATCACTGCGGTGCGCAGGCTTCTCGTTGTGGTGGCTTCTCTTGTTAAGGAGCACGGGCTCTAGGCACACGGGCTAGTAGTTGTGGCACACGGGCTCAGTAGTTGTGGCTCACGGGCTCTAGAGCACAGGCTCAGTAGTTGTGGCGCACGTGCTTAGTCGCTCCACGGCATGTGGGATCTTCCTGGACCAGGGCTCAAACCCATGTCCCCTGCATTGGCAAGCGGATTCTTAACCACTGCGCCACCAAGGAAGTACTCCCCCAAAAAAAATTCTTTAAAAAAATTAATTAACTAAAAAATAAAGGAAGGGGAACATAACTTCCCACTCCTCAAGTACAGGCTGCACGTAAGTGACTTCCTTCCAAAGAGCACAGTACGGAAAGGGTGGAGCACAGGGGAGTAATTTTACAGTGGAGAAACCTGACAAACACTACTTCAGGCAGCTGATCAAGGTCAACATCAATGTTCATAAATCATGTTGATATGATATGATATGATTATATGATGTGATGAAAATGGCACTTCTGTGGTCTTCCTCCACAAAACCCATCCTCCCAGTCTAATCATGAGAAAAACACCAGACAAATTCCAGTAGAGGGACATCCTACAATATATAATGACCAGGAGTCCTTAAAACTGTAAAGGTCTTCAATAACAAAGAGAATCTGAGAAACTGTCACAGCAAGTGGAGCCTAAGGAGACATGACAAGTAAATGTAACATGATAACCTAGGTGGCATCCTGGAACAGAAATGAACAATAGGTAAAAACAAAGGAAATACGAATAAACTATGGACTTAGTCAATAATAATGCATCAATACTGGCTCCTCAATTATAATAAATATACCATACTAATATAAATGTTAATAATAGTGGAAACCATGGGAAAACAGGGGCATATATATGAACTCTGTACCATATGCTCAATTTTTCTTTAAGTTTAAAACTGTCCAAAAAAATTAAGTCTGTTAAGAAAAGATATTCATCTATTTTGAAATCTGAAGTCCTCCAACCCACCCCTAACACCTATCTAAAATAGGTGTTAGAAAAGCAGGGAATATAGGTACAGTAAACCTAAGTGTGCTAGTTTTCTCATCTTCATGAATTCAGTAGAAACCATCAAATGTTGAAAAGAAAGAGCTCTGTATTCAGAAATGTAGCTTTAAATCTTCACTGAATCACATACACTGCATCATACATCGCAGTGTGACAAAGGCGATGATACTTAACCTCTAGAGCCTCGGTTTCTTCATCTATGATATGCAAATAATATTTACTTTGTGGATTTGCTGTCAAAGTTAAAGATGATATACAAAAGTTGCTACTAGGACAGATCCAGCACACCGTAGAAGCTTAACAAATGGTACAAATATTTAAATTCTTTAAGAATCTGGACTAATAATTATTTCCAATAATTCTAAATTTAGTAGTTCTAAAAGAAGGTTATATTTATAAAAACAGAAAATTTAGCAATCTTGTTAAATATATGGTATCTAGATAATACTTTTCCAGATTTTACCATTTCCCTCAAATAGATTGAGGAGGTTTTGTTTTTTGTTTTTTGTTTTCCCTCAAATATAAACTATGTTTTTATACATGTGGGAAATAAGATTTTCAACCCACACTTTGCTTCATCTATTTAGCCAGCACATATGAATTAATAATAGAGATAAAAACCTACCAGAAGGAAACTGAGAAATTCTGTCTAATGTGGAAAAACTGAGTACACCTGCCATAGATAATTTGCTTATATTTTACACAAGGGAGGAAAGATTCAACCAGTTTATTCAAGTCAAATAAGAGGTGTGAGTAGCTTTCCACTAAATTATTCATTATGGGATTGTGCTATAACCTTCCCAAGTTGGCTGAACACACGTAGAAATTAAGGGGATATTTAAAAGCTTAAGGAGAATATGGAGACTTTAATTCAATCAAATGACTAGATAGTAAAAACCAATGAGATAAATGAAAAAGTGCCTTATCAGATCATTTTCAGGAATTGTAGGGCTCTGGAAGACCTAACCAGTCAAATATCTATGGGACTCACTAGATAATAACAGATTATAACAAGGCATATAAAACACAATGACACTGAAGAAAATCAAGGAACTGTAGAATTCTTCAAAAAGAAAAAGGAAGAATTCCTAGTCAAACTGGATATATGAATTGTGCAAATAATAACTAAATTCTATATTCATTTTATATCACTGTAAGGTATTTGGTGAATCCTGGTGAATACCAGGGCTATTTGATGAAAATGGTTTATCATTTTCAAAAGAGGTTTATAGATGTACAAGAATGTGAGCCATGTTTTAAGTTTCTGAAGCTGCCTTTGGAAATAAATCTGAGGATATAACTGAATTATCAAGAACAAGCCCTATTAGGTTAGCTCAGTTTTAAGAAGATTAAAGTGAAAGGAAACATACTAGCCATGGAATCTAATCAACAAATATAACTTAAACCGAAATATATAGTTATATAAAACATTTTGTACCCATCTGGCATCATGGAAGTGTATTTTCTCACATGAAACTGACACATCTGAAACCGAGCACTAACTTTAGTGATACAATTCTAGAATCAAATAGGACATATGCCCTGACACCCTTATTCTCAAGAACGATTTCTAGCACTAGCCTTCTATACAAGTCAGAAATAGATAAAGATGTATCTTAACTGCTTGTGTATCACTCCCCAGCTCCCACCCATACATTTGGCTATACTTAACCACTGCTTACAATTTTATTATTCATGTAGCCTACACACAGACTGCTCGTTATGCGGCCCACTAGTGAAATCATCTGGACACCTCTACACTAATAAAACATTTCAATACCCATGGTACACAGAGCCAGGCCCCTCCAAAAAAAAAAAAAACAGTGCAGGAGGAAAGCTTCATGATGACTCAATACTAAACAACTCAAGGGCTAATATGATGTCACCCTCTGAAGTAACTGATTACTAATAAAAGCACAGAGACACCAAATGTTAGCCCCAAATGTTTTTTCTCTTGAATTTGGAATAAAAAGTCAAATTTTTTGTTGTTGTTAGTTTCTGCTTTATAACAAAGTGAATCAGTTATACATATACATATGTTCCCATCTCTCTTCCCTCTTGCATCTCCCTCCCTCCCACCCTCCCTATCCCACCCCTCTAGGTGGTCACAAAGCACAGAGCTGATCTCCCTGTGCTATGCGGTTGCTTCCCACTAGCTATCTATTTTACGTTTGGTAGTGTATATATGTCCATGCCACTCTCTCACTTTGTTACATCTTACCCTTCCCCCTCCCCATATCCTCAAGTCCATTCTCTAGTAGGTCTGTGTCTTTATTCCCGTCTTGCCACTAGGTTCTTCATGACCTTTGGAATAAAAAGTCAAATATTTAACTTATCTTTTAAAATGTGCATATTTTTGGAGCTGCATGCAGAAGTTATATGTGGGTCAAATAACACAGTATCTGGGATTGGTTTAAAATTCTTCAACAGAAACAGAAATAATGAAAGAAAGATAAATCTTAATTATTGAATCTGTTGATAGGTATGGGGGGTTCAATGAACTATTCCTTCTACTTGTGTGTATGTTTGAACCTTCACAATAAACAAATATAACTTTTAAATATGAAAATAAAATACAAATGCATCTACGAATTTAGTGTATGGTAAAGGTAGCATTTCAAATTAGAGGAGAAAAGATAAACGACTCAGTTAATAGTGTCAGGAGAACTGGTTAGTCATCTGGGGAAAGGGGGGAAGGTTGGATCCACATGTCACACAGAAATCAAAATATATTCCATGTAGCTCAAAGATTTAAATGTAGGAAAATGAAACCATTAAAGTCACAGCAGAGGACTTCCCTGGTGGCGCAGTGGTTAAGAATCCGCCTGCCAATGCAGAGGACATGGGTTTGAGCCCTGGTCCGGGAAGATCTCACATGCCGCAGAGCAACTAAGCCTGTGTGCCACAACTACTGAGCCTGTGCTCTAGAACCCGCGAGCCACAACTACTGAGCCCACATGCCACAACTACTGAGCCCACATGCCACAACTACTGAAGCCCGCGCACCTAGAGCCCATGCTCCGCAACAAGAGAAGCCACCGCAATTAGAAGCCTGTGCACTACAACGAAGAGTAGACCCCACTCGCCGCAACTAAAGAAAGCTCGCATGCAGCAACAAAGACCGAACGCAGACAAAAATAAATAAATAAATAAATTTATTTTTTTTTAAAAAAGACATGAACCTTTAAAAAAAAGTCACAGCAGAAACGATGAGAGAATTACGGTCATCATCTTGGAATAAAAGAAAACTGATAAGGTCAACTGTATAAAAAATAATTACTTTCTTCATGGCAAAAGCAACCATAAACAACAAATACAACAAAGAGGGGACAATCTGGAAATCATATCACAAAAGATTACTTTCCCAAACAGAGATGGCCTACAAATTAATAAGCATCACCCAATGGAAAAATAATAAAGGGACACGGATAGGTCACAGAAAAGAAGATACAAATAGCTCTTATGAGAAATGCAAAGACACTGAAATATCACTTTTCATTTATCAGATTAGCAAAGGAAGCAATCTGGCAGTATCTACCAAATGTCTAGAATGAAGGGTCTGGTTAAAAAAATTATCCTACATCTCTAAAACAGAATACAATACTACTTCAAAAAATAAGGAAATTTGTAATGAACTGGTAGAAAATGATCACCAAATCATATTGTTAAATGAAAAGGGTGCAAAACCATGTGTATTATATGCTAGCTTTTAGGTAAAAGGAGGAGGCAAAAAACAAACGTATGTTTATATATGTGTATGTGTGATTATGTATGTACATTTATCCTTACAATTCCATGTCCTTGTTTACAGATAGAGAAATTTTAAAACTGGATTCCTTCAGAAAGACTTATTAGCTGAAACGGATGGAGACAGTACTTTATACCCTTTTGTTCCTGTCGAATTTTGTGCCATGTGAATAAATTATCCATTCAAAAACATTTTTTTTAATATTCTAGCTCTGATCCAAAAACATGACAGTAATAGTAAACACCAGAGTCTTAGTTACATACACTATTAGTTTAAAACTGAAATACAAAACAAATGTCTTGGTCCTGGGCCACAAAGAAAGCCTTACCTATCCAAAGTATACTAAAAAAAAGTTAGCCTCCTGAAAATGATACTATCACTTTAAAATAATCTCTAATTTGCTCTCATTCAGACTATTAGAATTCCTCCTACATCCAAAGAGGTAGCAGGCACAATCAACTGCTCATTATATTTACTAGTCTATATTATCAAGGAACAATGCATGGTTTGCCTGCAGTCTTTCTCTACACTGAAGTAAGATGATGAAATGGTCACAATTGGAAGAAAATTATTCTGGGGTGGGTAGATGTGCACTAACATACTTTCTCGGGCTAGAAAGGAGACAACAAAAGCAAAGGCAGTTAAGTGGTTAAAAGAAAGCAATCTACAGCAAAGAAATGACGGAAAATTCCAGAGAGGCATGAAAGATGAGCCCAGAAGTTACTGTTGATAAAATAAAGAGGTGGTCATCAGTAGCATACAAAACTAACATTGTATATGTATATACAAATTCAATAGTATATTAACAATCTCCATGAAAATGTGGAATGAATACAGATTTCTTTAGGTATAATTAATGCACATATGGATTTTTATTTTTATTTTTTTTTGGATTTTTAAATATGCACTAAAATTAACTGTTAATATGTATTTTTTTAGTGTATCACTGTCAAGGAAATCCCAGAAAGTACAGCAAAAAAGACAAACAGAAAATAAGAAAGAAAAGTTAAAAGGCAAAGAAGTTCAGTCCACAAAGACTAAC
Source organism: Balaenoptera acutorostrata (assembly GCF_949987535.1). Lineage (NCBI taxonomy): Eukaryota > Metazoa > Chordata > Mammalia > Artiodactyla > Balaenopteridae > Balaenoptera > Balaenoptera acutorostrata. Next base: position 91,107,494 of record NC_080073.1, read on the forward strand.
ATATGTAATAGGATTGCCAGAAAAAGACAAAGAAAATAAAGGTATGGAAATAAAGAATAAAATTTAAAACTTTTTAGAGTTAAGACAGGAAACTTCTGTCTGATAGAGTGCTAAGTATGGTAACTAAAAAATCATCCACACCTGGAAATACCCTTCTAATATTTCACAGAAGCTAAAGATAAGGCCCTAAATGTTTTCTAAAAAAAAAAAAAAAAAAAAGATACCTATAGGGATTTCCCTGGTGGCGCAGTGGTTAAGAATCCACCTGCCAATGCAGAGGACACGGATTTGAGCCCTGGTCTGGGAAGATCCCACATGCTGCGGAGCAACTAAGCCCATGCGCCACAACTACTGAGCCCACGCGCCTAGAGTCCATGCTCCACAACAACAGAAGCCACTGCAATGAGAAGCCCGCGCACCGCAACCAAGAGTAGCCCCTGCTCGCCACAACTAGAGAAAGCCCGTGTTCAGGAACGAAGACTCAACGCAATATTATAAATATTATAATATTTATAATATTATAAGTAAATTATAATATTATTTATAATATTATATTATTATTAAAATAAATAATAAAGTAAAAGAAAGAAAGAAAAGATACCTAGAGAGAGAAAAAACCAGATTGTCATCAGACTTCTTAACTATTAGACTGAATTCTAGAATGAAATTAGAACACGCCCTAATACCATACACAAAAATAAACTCAAAATGGATTAAAGACCTAAATGTAAGGCCAGACACTATCAAACTCTTAGAGGAAAACATAGGCAGAACACTCTATGATATAAATCACAGCAAGATCCTTTTTGACCCACCTCCTAGAGAAATGGAAGTAAAAACAAAAATAAACAAATGGGACCTAATGAAACTTAAAAGCTTTTGCACAGCAAAGGAAACCATAAACAAGACCAAAAGACAACCCTCAGAATGGGAGAAAATATTTGCAAATGAAGCAACTGACAAAGGATTAATCTCCAAAATCTACAAGCAGCTCATGCAACTCCATATCAAAAAAACAAACAACCCAATCCAAAAATGGGCACAAGACCTAAACAGACATTTCTCCAAAGAAGATATACACATTGCCAACAAACACATGAAAGGACGCTCAACATCACTAATCATTAGAGAAATGCAAATCAAAACTACAGTGAGGTATCACCTCACACCAGTCAGAATGGCCATCATCAAAAAATCTACAAACAATAAATGCTGGAGAGGGTGTGGAGAAAAGGGAACCCTCTTGCACTGTTGGTGGGAATGTAAATTGATACAGCCACTATGGAGAACAGTATGGAGGTTCCTTAAAAAACTAAAAATAGAGCTATCATACGACCCAGCAATCCCACTACTGGGCATATACCCTGAGAAAACCATAATTCAAAAATAGTCATGTACCACAATGTTCACTGCAGCTCTATTTACAATAGCCAGGACATGGAAGCAACCTAAGTGCCCATCGACAGATGAATGGATAAAGAAGATGTGGCACATATATACAATAGAATATTACTCAGCCATAAAAAGAAACGAAATTGAGTTATGTGTAGTGAAATGGATGGACCTAGAGTCTGTCATACAGAGTGAAGTTAGTCAGAAAGAGAAAGCCAAATACCATATGCTAACACATATATATGGAATCTAAAAAGAAAAAAAAAATGTTCTGAAGAACCTAGGGGCAGGACAGGAATAAAGGCACAGATGTAGAGAATGGACTTGAGGACACAGGGAGGGAGAAGGGTAAGCTGGGACGAAGTGAGATAGTGGCATGGACATATATACACTACCAAATGTAAAACAGACAGCTAAGGGGAAACAGCTGCATAGCACAGGGAGATCAGCTCGGTGCTTTGTGACCACCTAGAGGTGTGGGATAGGGAGGGTGGGAGGGAGACGGAAGAGGGAGGAGATATGGGGATATATGTATATGTATAGCTGATTCACTTTGTTATACAGCAGAAACTAACACACCATTGTAAAGCAATCATACTCCAATAAAGACGTTAAAAAAAAAATAGACTGAATTCTAAAAGGAAGGAATGCCTCAAAGATCCGAGGGAAAATCATTTTCAGGCTAAAAAATTATGCCCATTCCAACAAGTATGAAACATGTTCAGTCATGCTACCACAGACCTCTTCTGACACAATTATTTAAGACTGATTCTAAGTCAAAGTTGAATTTTGTTGCCATATTTCCCTACCTTTTATATTTTCTTAATTTTTGTTTTCATCATCTGGATAAGATTTACTCACAGAAGGGAGAAAGGGGAAAAGGAGGGGGAGAGAGAGGGAAGGAAAACCCTAACCTGAATATTGGTTATTGGTCCTTTAATGAGCCTGGGCAGGAAGGGTGGGTAAAGAGGACACCAGACAAAAACACAACCATAAGTAATTTCAAAGTCAAAACTATTAAAAATAATAATAATAAAACTGTTCCAAGAGCCCAGATGGAGGGAGCAAAAGAGTCACAGCACACACTCACTGCCCCCGCCGACACACAGGGCCGTGAGGAACAAACCAGTGTCTCCCCAACCCCAGCAAGGCCTGTAATGTATGCTATAGCCTCACACATGCAGTGCAAAACTTTATTTCAGAACAGAGTCATTGACATGAAAAGGAACAACTTATAAATGTCTAACAATTTTAAGAGTTATTTTACTGTACAAAATTGTCCTAAATCCTAGTCTGTGAAAAATCATTCTTATAAAGGTTTTTGCCTCACTGTGAGAACACCTTTTCCAACCCTCAGCACGCTAGCTGCAATCGCAAACCACAAACACCCGTGGTTTAACAGCATTAAAAACAAAGCATATCATGCAAATCTTTTTGAATAACTTAATCATGTGTTATTTATTTTTTAGAACACATTACCCCTTGCTAAGAGTACATAAAGACGCTAAATCATGTTCTTTCCTGATCTGGTTTCCCAAGGTAGCACTAGCTCCAATTGTTTGACTAAGCCACTTGTAAAGTACTTGACTGCAGGCAACTTCAGACATACTCTCATTTACTCCACGTTCACAAACTAAAAAATAACTGGCTTCCTCTCTACTGGGATCAGTCATAGTTTTAACAGATAGTGCCATCAAATGAGGAAGGTATGGTACTGAATACAACTAATGACTAACCACATGCCAGCAACAAAATAATGTTTTTGTTCAAGGGTATATCACAATGGATTTTATTTACTTGTTTGGTTTTGGATGGAGTAAAACATAGTACAATGCAGTTATATAAACTGATACCTACTTGGAACCAGGAACAAACTAAAAAGTACTAAAAAAAGAAGATCTTCAATTTCTTAAATTTTTTGATTTCCTAAAGTATACAGAATATACCAAAGAAAACACAAAAGTACACAATTGCCAATATCACTCTCACAATCAAACAATGAGAATTATTTTTATTAGTTCAAGAACTTTTCAACTTTGGCCACAGGCCTTAGACATTACCAGAATCAATAACATCATTTATATGATGAGCACTAAACTTCTCCGTTCTTCAGTAACCTTCTGTCTGTCCACATGGTGATATCTACTACACATACGTTAATTTATTTCAGGAACAACAGAACATAATCAGACTTAAAGTACTATGAGCTATCTATTAAGAGCTATCTCAGTACACCATTATTTAACATTCTTCATAATGCAATAGGCTTAAACAAAGGAATACATGCTGGCATTGAATGTATTCAACTCTATTCTTACAACCACTGCCTTCTCAAGAAAAAAGGGTAGCCACCACCCCCTGTCATAATAACTCTGTTTTTATAGTGTTATTTAATTGCGCTTCGGGATCAGATGATTTTATTTGGGAAAGGGACTCTCTGAATCTTTCTTCTGTAATACCAACATTATGACTCCAAGTGTTACCTGATACAAAAATCTATCACAGATCATTTACAAGAATGCATAATTAACTGTTTAAAATATGTATTTAAAATTATGTAACTATTTTATTTAGAAATATGGTCATTTCAACAAAAGAAGTGGGGGCATTTCAACAAAAAGTACATTAGTCAGAACAGGGAAAACACAAAACCTGGGTTAGACAGGCTACTCAGTCTATACTTCCCTTTTTATGTTAATTTGGTGACCAGAAGAAACTGAGATAACCTACGAACTACTTTCAGTTCTTCAGTGTTTGCTCTTTACCCAAGGAAAAAAGTCTTCATGTATTCACTTCAGAAAAAGCAACTATAAACACACAACCCATGTGATGAAGTATAAAGAATACTTGACTATGAGTCAAAGTTCCAGGCACAATTCCTGCTCACTTACTAGCAGTGACCTTAAACAAACTACCTAAACCCTTATATGCCTCAAAAATCTCCACCTTTAAAACGAGATTAATACCAAGTACCTCACAGGATTTGTCAAGAGAAAAAGATGAGATAATATATGTAAAGCACCTGGCATAGAGTAAGGCAGAAAGAAGCCAAAGAAATAAAAACCTCATTTCACAAGAATCACACCAACAGCCAGAATACCCTTCAAAACCGCAGTGGGAGCCACGGGGTTTTGCCATTTTCACCCTGAATTGAAATCGATTCTATGAAAAGCTTCACGAAAGTTAGCTTTTTGCTCTCCCATTTCTTACTCAACTTTTCTGCAGCATGTGTGGATCAACTCCTTCAGCCTGATAGATTCAACATACATAAAACAGATCTCAAATCAATAAGTAACAAACACAGAAATACATCGTGAAGACAAGACCCTAGGAATACTGGGCTTTAAAAGCTGCTCTTTTGATTCTTTGCTTTTTTCATCCTGCATTTATTTACAAATGATTCTTTGTGCTCAGATAAACTCTACTCCTTCTCTATCACCTTGAAATTCTATACATTCAGCCTCCCTTCAAACACAAACCTACAGAGAAAATCAGGTGAATCTTACCTGCTTTCTCTCTTCTCTATGTTCTGCAATTTATAAAGAAAATCTCTGGACACACACAAATCTTCAATAACAATGTTATCTTGCCATGATTAAGAAGTGGTTATAAATGGCTAAAAACAGGCTCCCATTATGAAGAAAGGTTTACTTTTGACTTTCTAAATAATCAGTATGTTTTGTTCTGTTTAATCTTAGCCTATTAAATGTTACATGAATATGTGGTCTCAAACACTATACTAAAAGCTCCCACCTGAAACAACCAAAAAAACATGAAAAATATATAAAACAATAGTTTTTAAGATACTGAACATCACACTGTAAAGGACAATGAATGACCCCTGAGAGAGGGGATACAAATGAGATGGGTTCTCAATTGCCCCAAGCTTATTGCTCTCACAGAGTTTCCAGTCTGAGTTGTATTTGACCAAGACAATCCAGAGGAATCCAAATTAAGAGTTAAGGGTCTGGGGAAACCAAGGTTTGCTATGATTTGCAGGACAGAGAACTGGAAAGAAGAGAGCTACAAAGCAAGAGAATTCCAGAGGTCTGCATAAGGTGCTCTTCAAATACTCAGCTGAGTATTGATAAGTGCAAACAGGTGAGGAAACAAGCCAAATTTAGGGAAAGAACAATCTCAAAAGAATGGAGGTAACAGTGCCCAAAGCTCACTCAGGGTGGGAATAATGCCTGTTCTCTCCAGCCAGATGGAAAAACTTTATGATTCATGGGACACTGGGTAGAGTACACAGAAGGGTCTTGCCTCAGCAGAGCCTTTGACCAAGCATGGCTCTGGTCATGCTCAAGAGGATCAAACTGCTTCCAAGTAATTTAACTGGATCCCATAACAAAGCTCTAGAATATTTACAGGAATACGAAAATACCCACATCCAACAAGGTAAAATTTACAATGTCTAGCATCTAATTAAAAATTACCAGGCATGCAAAAACTAAGAAAAATAAACCCATAATGAGGAGAAAAATCCATAAATCAAAACTGACCCAGAGGGCTTCCCTGGTGGCGCAGTGGTTGAGAATCTGCCTGCTAATGCAGGGGACACGGGTTCGAGCCCTGGTCTGGGAAGATCCCACATGCCACGGAGCAGCTGGGCCCGTGAGCCACAATTGCTGAGCCTGCGCGTCTGGAGCCTGTGCCCCGCGACGGGAGGGGCCGCGATAGAGAAAGGCCCGCGCACCGCGATGAAGAGCGGTCCCCGCACCGCGATGAAGAGTGGCCCCCGCTTGCCGCAACTGGAGAAAGCCCTCGCACGAACCGAAGACCCAACACAGCCAAAAATAAATAAATAAATAAATAAATAAATAAGAAAATCCTTTAAAAAAAAAAAAAACTGACCCAGAATTAACACAGACATTACAATTGGCAGACAGAAACATTAAAAAGCTATTATAACTATATTACATATGTTCAAGAAATTAAGCATAGACCTGAAAAACCAAAACCAAAACCAAACCAAACCAAAAAAAAAGAAAAATTGAAGCTCTAGAGATGAAACTATCTCAGTAGCTCTGGGTTCTTTATCTGGCAGAGTGACTCAAACATTCATTCTTTTTATTTTTTATTTTTGGCTGCAACACATCGCATGCAGGATCAAGTTCACTGACCAGGGATCGAACCCACGCCCCCTGCAGTGGAAGCACCGAGTCTTAACCACTAGACCGACAGGGAAGTCCCCAAACCTTCATTCTTGAAAGATCTGAGTCATTAATCATTCTGCCCTTTTTTGGCTGACATAGTTTTCCATTAACCTTTACTACTGTGAATAAAAATACTAAGAGGAACGCCCCCAAAATCCCCTGGATTCCAGATTTTGCCTCCTTGACTCCATAATACAACAGTAACCCAATTTCCCCTTGGTAATCAAGATCGATCACTCCGGCGAGTAAGTTAGCCTCTTTTTTCGCCGCCTGTTGGTTCAGTGGCACAAGGACCCCAAAATGGCCAAGTAGTAACTTCATCTTCCAATTCAGTGGAGCCACCGTTGTTTCCCCTAGTGGAAACATTCTCCCCTTGGAGACTAAGATCTCCAAAACAGCAGAGCTCAGTATTCCCAAAACAGGTAGCAAAAGTTCTATAAGTGTGTTATTATGTATAATAGAAATGCCACTCTCACTTCAATCCTTGATTCCCAGAGCCATGAATTCTAACTATGAGAGAGACAGAACCATATAATTCAAAGTATATATTGCATCCTATAATGCAGAACTCCATCCTTTCATAGTACTGTCTCAACTGGTGCTGCAAGGGAGTATTCAGTAAGCCATTCCACCTTTCAATTAGGTAAGCCACTTTCAGGTAATAGGGTATGTGGCAAAACCAGTTAATTCCAAGGACAGGAGCCTATTCTACACCTATGTTGCTGTGGAATGAATGCCCTGATCAGAAGCAATGCAACACAGACTGCCATGACAGTGGATGAAGCATTCTGTGAACCCAGATGGTGGTGTTGGCAGAAGCATGACAGATGAGAAAGCAAATTCGCATGCAGAATATGTGACCATTCCAGTGAAGATAAATCTTCGTCCTCTCCGTGATACAGGGGGTCCGGTATAATCAACCACCGGCGGATGGCTGGCTGGTTCCCTTGGAGAAGGGTGCCATGTCACAGACTCAATGGTAAACCCGCTGCTGGCAGATTAGGCGCTCAGCAATAACATTAGCCGGGTCAGCCTTGTTATGAGGAAGTCCGTACCGCTGAACCATGAACCCTCCAGCCCTGCCAAAACAGCCACTTTTTCATAGGCCAACTGGGCAAGACCCAGGGTGGCCGGAGAAAGAGGCTAACTGACATCCACAGAATACATCGTTTTGTGCACCTCATTAGTAAGAGTCTTCTTTGCAGTAGATGCCCTTCAGCGGGCATTTGCAAAGGAAACAATCTTCACAGTCTGTGAATATTCAGAGTGGTCCATCCCCACACCTCTTCCCTAGACCTCCTTGTGACCAATCTTCAGATTCTGTTCCTGCTAGACAAAACATTAGCAACTGCCCATTAATCAATGTAGGTCTTTATCTCTGGTCATCTCCCACTCCAAACATAGCAGGCGACAAAATATACTGCTCAAAGTTTGCCCACGGTAGGGACTTTGCTTCATCACTGTCATTCATGGTTAGTCTTGAGTGGGGCTTTAGTGCTGCAGTGTCTACTTCTGAGTGATAGCCAGCATATCATGCGGACTCATCTGTAAACCAGGTTGAAGTTTTTTTCTTCTTTGCTCAACTGATCATAAGGAGGCCAAAGGAACAGACTGAAAAAGCAGCAGCAATGAACAAAAGCTGGCACTGAAGGCATCGGAGCCACCTACTCATACAACATACTTATACCTTCCATACCTGCCCAAATTTGGTCTGTTATATACCATTTCCATTTGATAACAGATTGCTTTTGTTCATTCCCAATCTCTGGCCAAATGGGTTAGGCAAAACCCAATTCATGGTAGGAAGTGCAGGCCACATGGTCACGTGATACCTCATGATTACGTATTCAGTCTCAAGCAAGGCCCAATACAAGCCAGGAGCTATTTCTCCAAAGAATCATTATCTGCAGAAGAGGGCATAGATTTGCCTTCAAATCCTTGATGTCTGCACTGTGATTCTTACCAGTGTTTGCCAGAGGCAAATAATCAGGAGAAAAAGAGAAAAGCAGGAGGGAAAAAAATCATAGAATACAACCTTTGCTCATAGTACCCTCCCTGTTTCCAAACACAGCGGGAACAAATGGATGCCACTCCTTAAATCTATCCCCCTCTGAGATTTCATCACTATGACAGGACTATAGTCCCAAGCAATAAAGAGACCCAGAGAAAAGATGGTCACTGAGTTTTTCTTCCTTGCCTTGAGAAACTGGGTGTGACCATTTTCTTCAGATTAGAAAAGAATACAATAAACATGGCTAAAAGGAATTAGAGGTCAAGATGAGAAAGAAGCATCAAGTGCCTCACTGCTCCAAATCCAGCCCAGGTGACTGATATCCCAGGGTAATGAGAGAACAAACAGATGAGGCTGCTGAATCCATCACTAACCTCTGAGAAATAAGGAAATATAGAAAGACAAAAGGTAGGTAAGTATTCCAATGTTCAAAGCTAAAGTAAATTGGGTAACATGTCCCTTTGCCATCAATCCTCAAAAGACTGTAAATAAGCCATTTTAAAGATGGTTTGAAACCACTTCAGAAAGAAATCACTAACCAGTGAGGGGAAGTCTGAAATCCTGAGGACCAAATAATGTCAAGCTAACCTCACTGCTCCCTTTCTAAGCACTGGCAGACCTTCCTGAATGAACTCTACCACATGCAAGAGTCTCGCCTCTTAGAAGCTAAAGTGAGATCCAATAGGCTAACTTTCACATTATAATTGAAAAGAAAAGAAATTAAAATTCAGTGGTCACTGGATGTTAGAGCTGGGAATGGCTTTGGATTTTTGCAAAGGTCTTCCCTTATGTGCTTGACATACAATGGGAAGCAGAATGTGATATGAGAGGAGTTCAAATCTGCGCTCCTGGGACTGCCCTGGCGGTGCAGTGGTTAAGAACCCACCTGCCAATGCAGGGGACTCAGGTTCGATCCCTGGTCCGGGAAGATCCCACATGCCATGGAGCAACTAAACCCGTGCGCCACAACTACTGAGCCTGCGCTCTAGAGCCTGCGTGCTGCAACTACTGAAGCCCATGCGCCTAGGGCCCATGCTCCGCAACAAGAGAAGCCACCACAGTGAGAAGCCCGCGCACCGCAAGGAAGAGTAGCCGCCGCTCGCCGCAACTAGAGAAAGCCTGCGCACAGCAACGAAGACCCAATGCAGCCAAAAAAAAATCTGCGCTCCTACCCTCAGTAGATACTTACCTTTAGCAAATTACTTCCTCTCTTTAAGACTTAACTTTTGCATCTACAAAATAGTATAACAATGCTATCTACCTCACAGATCTCTTTTGAGGATTACATGCAAGTACATGTAAAGCTCTTTGCCCCCTGCCTCTCATATGGAAAGCCCTCAATGTTACATTGGCTGCTGTTACTAACTGACTGTCAGCAGCCCTGGTCTGCAGCAGAAATGCGAAATAAACTTTTGCATTAGGTCTTCCTACCTCCTTTCTCGATCATACCTAACCATCTGGTAGCCCAATAATAATTCTGTATAACCAATAAACAAGTAAGGAGAGTAGCGAAGGAAAAGGTGCTGAGCTAAACAAATAAGACCTGGAATCCAACCTGCCACTAACTAGTTCCATAACTTGGCACACGTCCTCCATTCTCTATGCGCCTCGGTTTTCTTAGCTATATTATTACATGTGTCAGTTGAGTGCTGTCAAGAGTCCTTTCCTCCATTACAATTCTACAGTGCAATAAGCACAAAGCAAACTTGTAAGCTCTGTGTTATTAGTATACCTGTGCTTGATGCTCCCAGATTTTTGCTTATGTCATCATCTTCATCCCCATCAACTACCAGCTCACTACCAGAGAAGCTCTGAGCACTCCCACTTCTCCAAGGACAAATTTAAATCAATTCTCAGGATTTTTCTTTTCCTTCCATTTATTAAACCCAAAACTTTAATCACCATTTACCATTCTCTCTCCAAAAAAATGTCTGCTCAAACTTAATAAATTAATGTTTGAGGAGAGCAAGCATTTATTATCTAAAAGAAAAACTAACAATCATTATGATATTTATTAGATGGACCCCAAGTAGTGCTGCCCCCAAGTGATCAATGGCGTTGGATTAACCCACATTAACTCAAAATTAAACAAGTTGCCACCGTTTGCATTTAATTACGTGTTTCTGCTCTTTCTCAGAGGTACTGAGCCTTCTATAATCATGTACAAAGCATTCATCAATAACACAGGTTTTCTCAGAAATCTAAGTGTGGGCCACAGGAGGAGCAAGTCAGGAAGAAAACTGGAGATTTAGCAATGCCATCCAAAGGAAATTGCCAGTTCCCTCGAGGGATCCAGGATCAATCTGACTAAGAGTATGACTGTTTATCATTCAGCACACCCACCACAGAATCTGGGAACAAAAAAACATGCCAGGTTTCATAGAGGCATGCCTCACTTTACGTAACACACATCCTAATCTAATATTGTACATAAAGTGAATTTTACAAATCTAATATTTTAAATACACTAAGGGGTGCACACTAGCCAGAAATAATGTATAAATAATGCTACAAAATATTTTACATTTATATACCCATCCATTCAGGTTTTTGTGGACATCATTAGGTTTGTTCAAGGCAGCCAAAACTTTACAAGTAAAAGTATCTTGAGTATTATTCAATTACCATCTTATTAAAAACTTATTTTAAAAGGCACAGAGACTATTCATAATAAAAGGAGAAAAATTTTAATAAAATTGTATTACTTAAGGACTGATGTTTGTTTAGGCACTACCTCAAAAGTGATATCATCCTGAGGTCTTACAGAGGATAATGACTTCAATGAAATTGATAGGATCAAACCGTTCAAATACAGAGGCCTATTCAATGGCCTGACACCCTTACCAATATATTTACAGTAGGTTTAACAGATGGAGAAAGGTAAAATAAGAGGTGTGATTTTCCTCTGCCTTTGCAAATCTCAGGCAATCACTGTTCTAAGAAGTAATCAACCTTTGTAAATAGCCAGGAACTTCATCTGAAAAGATTTATATAAGCTCACTGCCTCCAGTAAATCATTACACATGCATACACTCATTCAATATTTAATAAAAAGAATCACCTTCTCTACACAACAACAACAAAAAAGACCAAATGCTTGCCAAGTTGTCAGTTAACACCAGAAATAAAGGAAGAGCCAACATAAAGTGAACAAAATTAGTGTAATTTCTTTCAAAATTATAAAGCACATCAAGCCATAGTACCCCTCTCCTGAATGATCTGCCTACCAAGATCCACAGAGAGGATTTGACACAGCACAGCTTCTAGGATTTGAAACACGCTATCCACCATTTCCAGTATGAAAAGACAAAAACTGTCAGACATGTTTCTGACATTGTGACATGATACCACAGCTAATTTCCAGAAAAGATTGTCAGTAAACCAAATGTGCTTAGATTAGTTTTTCATCATGACAGTCAGAGCTGCACATGCTACATAAATAAGGAGTTAACATTTTGCTCACTATACCTTAAGCTATCTAGAAAACCAATTTTATGCAAATTTTCATCAACTGTAAATGGAGTTGGGTTAATAATCATAGGTCTAGATTCAATATGCAAATTAGATTTGAATACCTGAGACAGAGTTATACTGAGAACGCTGCCTGCCACAGTACCTTTTTATTTGATATACACTATAGTCTTTCATATCCACAGCATTTGAACTCTTAACAATATACAAAGCAGAATCACTATGCAAATTTTACCAAAAACTCCTTTGAGAAACACAAATAAAAAATACAGGTGGTAATATTTGTATAAGGCACACAGTGTTTGCATGACTGAGTAAGTTTGCATAGGATGGGTCAAACAGAAACAGTTCCAGAAAGGGTAGGTCCTCTCCAGGAACTTTCTATTCTGAAGACGAAGCAAACACGTACACTCAACCTGAAATAATAGGGGAGCAGGGTGATACACACAATTGAATGAACTGATTTCCAAGTATAACAATACTGTGACTTTGTTCTTTCCAAGTTATCTTCTAACATTTATTATCTATTACCTTATATGTCTGGATTTCTACCTTTTTTAATGTGACAAAGACATGTATTTGTTTGCATTTTTTAAACTATGGAAGGATACACAGAAACTAATCAATGTTTTCACCTGGAGAGGATATGCGACCAGAGCAAATAAGGAATTCAGATAGGAACATACCTTTGCCTGTGAATCCTTTTATGTCTTAGGTATTTTAAACCATGTAAAGATATAAATCATACTAGAGATTAAATTAAGAAAAATGTAAATAAAATGATGTGACAATACCCCGCAGTAGCAGAAAATACCTTTTTATTAACTGCAGAAGTTAAAGGTGGAATTTTAACATTCCAACAGACTGCAACTGAATTTAGGTAGACTTAAAAGCATTAAAGATATTTTACAATTATAGTTTTATCATTTAAAAAACTCAGTAAGTTCTTTTGTTATATAAAAAGCCCCAGAGAATAAAAGCAGAAATGCCAATGTTTAAGTGTATGAAAAATAAATGTCCCCTTTCATGTTCCTGAGGCAGAAATCTTATAGCATGTAGTAAATCTGTTTTAATTACCTTTATTCTCAGTGCTAAAAACTAATTAATTATTAAGAGTTAATAAAATGAGCTGTTTGAAATGTTTAATTTGATTCTAGTTTCATATGTATATTTTAATGAACACAGCAGACATTTCTCAGTGGGCCACCATTTATGAATTTAAAACATGTGTCTATGCTTGTGACAGGAGGTCAAGTCATTAATGACTTGCTTCAGCAAGACGTGTCAGACACACAGCACATGCCATCCTTAATGCAGAAGTTCAAACGTATTCTCTCTTCAAAAATGGCTGTAACCTATTTTTCAGTCATCACTGTACAGCCCTCAAAATCAATATTAAGCTCAGTTAAGCTGAGGCTTCAGTTTAGAAACAATTTTGCCTTCTGGGGAAAAGAAAATCAGTATGTGACATTAGCAAAAGCAAATTCTGCTACAAAACTAGCCCACACCACAGCCTTCCCTAGGTTCCAGATTATTCCAATGCTTTTTGTAGCTGTAACCATTACAAATGTAAGAATTTAAGGAAGTGCAACTTCATCTTTCTAACAGTACCTCTGAAACTCATTTAATCCTTTAATGCCTTTACAGTTTTATGTGGCCCCCATGCCGACACTAAAATAAAAGGGCTGTGATTCACACTACAGGCACCACAGTGTCTGCACCGTAACTCCAGCGGTCATAACCACCGCACAACAGATATCACTGGACAGAGAGGAGGAAGAGTAGGTGGGAGATAAAGGAGGGGGTAAATGCTGGCCCAGCACTCACATCCTCACACTCCCTGCTGAAAGCACAACGATCCCCACCATGCTTCTCTCACAGCCGGCAATTAAGCAACATTTATTTCAATTCTGTCTAAACCCCTGAATCCCAAAAGCGTTACTCTTTCTGGAAACTCTCTAGATATCCATTTAGCAGTGAAACATTACAACAGATTCAGGAAAAAGGAAAGCAGATATCAGGCAGGGTTTTCAAGAGAAAAAAATATTAATACTGCAACTACCAGTAATAAAGTTATGGTGCCCTCCTCTGCTTGTAGATCACTGTAGATCATTTAGATATGCATCTCTATGCCTCATGATGACTTTTATTAGGTACAACATAATATAATCTTCATTTTAAAGATGAAAACTTAGACGTGAAGTAAAGTAAGCTGGGAGAGTCGCATAACTCTTCAAGGACAAAGCAAGAATTCAGGCACAGATCTATTAAGACTAATAAGGACAACAATAATAGTACTAGCAGCTGCCTACTACTATAGTACTGTTTCCTCTCAATACACTTTTATGCACTTCTCAGTGTCCTAAATACTTTAATCTAAATTCATTTATTATTCATAACAACCATATAGAATAGGTACTATCACCCTACTTACAAATGAGAAAACTGGGTACAGAGAGGTTAAACAACTTATTCAAGGTGACACGGTAAATAAGTAATGAAGTGGCTCTTGGACTTACGCAACCTGTTGCCATGACACATTCTTATCTGCTTTCCTAGACCACCCCTCGAATGTCTAAAATAACACAATGCGATTCTACAGTCAACGAGTAACTCTGTAAAACTCTAAAACATAAATTTGGGCTTCATTCTTAAAATTTCACTGAAATAAAAGAAAATCACCTAATAAAATAATTTTATAAGTATTTTTTGTGGTATATTCTTTTTCCGAAATTCAGTCTCACTGATGCGAACTGGGAGGCTCTCCATTTTCCTAAAGAACTGAGAGGCAAGTAATGAATAATTTTCTAATCAAACAAGGAGTATTATAGGATCCTGGAATGTTCCATGAGAATACCTGCCAAAGGAAACTTGAGAAACAATAATTATTAATTACAGAATTAAAGAAACAAAAACTCTCTTACAAAGAGAGTTTCAATTGGCTCTCAATTTCACTGGCTTTCAGTAAGAGTAGCAATTACATCTAAAATCAAACAGGAAGCAATATGAAACTAGAATGTGTGTGTGCGTGTGTGTGTGTGTAATACTAAGTATAAAGAAGTAAGCAGAAGCAAACCCATCAATGAAGTAAAAGCCCAACATAAATATGCAAGATATTATGATACATGTAATTTAACAGCTCTGATTAATGCTATTTACCCTGAACATTCAAAACATATGAATCCGAAAACAAAAGGCAAAGCAAATTTCTCAGTGCAGGAGAGTAGATATTCATGAGACAAAAAGACCACCAATAATTTCACGTAGGGCTACCTGAATGAAAAAATAACAAGATACCTTCTGTGTAGTGAGAGTTTTCATATTGTTCCCTGGACCAAGGCTTTTGATTCATATAAAACCACAAAAGAAAGTCCCGCGTCATAAGATTTCAGATTTTTCATTTCAAAACTTAAGTGTATAATTCTATAAAACAAAAATGGATAGTAGCTAGACTCAAGACATCTTGATTAATTGAGCTTTCTAGTCTAGACAAGGAAAACAACAGCTTGTTTTTAGGGCTATTATACCTACAACAGAAGCAGCAATAGCAATGTAAAACAGACGAAAATATTTTAAAAGGAGATCTCGGGCTTCCCTGGTGGCGCAGTGGTTGAGAATCTGCCTGCTAATGCAGGAAACACGGGTTCGAGCCCTGGTCTGGGAAGATCCCACATGCCGCGGAGCAACTAGGCCCGTGAGCCACAACTACTGAGCCTGCGCGTCTGGAGCCTGTGCTCCGCAACAAGAGAGGCCACAATAGTGAGAGGCCCGCGCACCGCGATGAAGAGTGGCCCCCACTTGCCACAACTGGAGAAAGCCATAGCACAAAAACGAAGACCCAACATAGCAATCAATCAGTCAATAAAGAAATCTTAAAAAAAAAAAAAAAAAAAAAAAAAAAAGTTGCTTAAAAGGAGATCTCTTTCTATCTCAAGAGACTATCTTAATAGAGAAGTGGAGTTTGAAAACAATAAACAAAGTTCAAAGCCTAATTTTACTAATTTTGCCTCTGAACTTCTGAAAGACTGCCAAAGAGACCTAAGCAAAAGGGGAAAAAAATGTTTTAGTGAAAAAAATCCACCTCTGAGCCACCGAAGGTAGGAGTGCTAGAGGGAAAAACTGAAATAGAAAGAAAACTTCAAAGAGATTCCATAATCGAAGATGCCTGACTCTTGACTGCCTCATCTCAGAGATTAAAGAAGATTTTTAAAGCTGTTCCATGGACACAGAGATCAAACATTTATAAATGTTTATAATTTTACAAGTCCTAAATTCAAAGGTGGGCTCAAAGAAACAAGAGTAACATAGGCAGCTAGGAGGAAAGATGAGTTTTCTTGGGTGAGGGAGCGATGCTGAAGGTGACTTTGAGGAATATACTCTTTGGATTGGAGAAAAGAAAGTATTTTTGAAACACTCATTCATCACCCAGAACACCTAAATGAACCACAACATGCTAGGAAAAGGGTACTAAGACACTGCCTCAGTTTATTTATACTCGATTTTAAAAAGCATTAAATTCATCAAGCATTCACGTAGTATCCATTCTGCAGCAATCCGAGATTATCATATCAACCTAGTTAGCACTTCTCTTTTGCAATGAAAATCTTAACAGTTCAGATTTGTAATTTTTGAAAGTTCACAGACAACTGATGAATTTTACTGTACCGGTGAGCTTTCTATAGAACCCAATCCCATAATGAGAAAAAGAGGAGAGAGGTGGGGAAAAAAAAAATTAATAATCCCTATCAACAACAGCTTGGAGCAAATCAGCTACTAGGAGGAATGGTCACTATAGGTGCTGACGGAATCAAATAGACATTTCTCTTAATATATTTTTATATGTCAATCTCTTAATTATTAAATAATCAATATACCATTTAAAACGCTAATAGAAAAAGCTGAACTTGAACTTTTCATTATTTTACTCTATTTCTAATCAGTGGACACCACTATATCGCATACAATGAGTTCCCTGAGGGAAGCAAGAACATCTTATTAATCTTCTTCTTTGCATCAGCAGGGCTCAGCACAGTGCCCACCACACAACAGAACTTGTGTACTCACGTGAGTTGCCTAAATGTCAGCATTGTTGAAAACAGGTAAAACTAAAATATTAAGTCACATAATTTTAGTATCTCTTCTAAAATAAGACAATTTTCTACTCATTCCTTAAGGCCTAATTCAAATTTCACTGTTCTATGAAGGTAGTCCTAGTCCTGAGGCTGAAGTCATTACTAATTCCTTTGTATCTGTAAGAAGCCTTCATTCATAAGTCAACAAGAGTTTATCACCTTGACTCCAACTACTTATTCATTAACTAAATAAGTTAATGAAGTCGGCTGAGTGCCAACAACTGTTCTAGGCTCTGGGGCTACAATTGTATTGGGACATGAGGCCCCCTGCTCTCACAGAACTTACATTCTAGTGAGGAAGACACAGATCACAAACAAATAAGTCTAACAGGTGGTGATCATTACTCAAAGGAAATATAGAAAATTAGAGGTAGAGAGAAGAGAAGGATGTTATTTTATATAGGGGAGTCATGGAAGAACTCTCTGACAAGGTAATATTTATTTGAACAAAGCCTGAAATGTAAGAACAGAACAAGTAGATACCTGGAGGAAGAACATTCCACACAGAGGGAACAACAAGTGTGAGCACATGCTTGGTATGTTCAAAGAAAAAATTAGGATGACAGTGGTAGTAGGAGATGAAATCAGAGAAGTAAAAAGGGTTCAGTTCACCTAACACCTCAAAAGTCATGATAAAAACTTTGGCTTTTACTCATGTGGTTATTTATATTTAAATTCATTAAAATTAAATAAAATTTAAAGTTCAGTTGTTTGGTTGCACTAACCAGATTTCAAGTGCTGAATAGCCACATATGGCCAATGGCTACCGTATTAGACAATGTTTTAACCATGTCAGACAATGTAAAACAGAATATTTCCATTATTGCAGAAAGTTTTATTGGACAGCATTGTGAAATTTGAGCCGAAGAGTAAAATAATATGGTATTCAAAGAATCTCTGACTGCTGTGTGGAAAACAGATTGTGCGGGTAAAAGCAAGGAGATGAATCAAGCAACTACTATAACCTAGGTAAAAAAAATGACACTGATTTAGAGCAAGATGGTAGTCATGGTGGGGGTGATAAAAATGGTAGGACTCTGGATGTCTTCAAGGTAGAGTCATCAGGATTTGCTGATAGATTCAATGTGGGGTGTGAAAACAGGAGTAGTTATCCTTGATTCCAAAATTTTGGGCCCAAGTAACTGAAAGGACATAGGTAGATTCCTTGTACTGAAACAGGAAGACTATGGAGGAGCAGATTTGTGGGGGAGATTAGGAGCTTTAAACATGTTAAATAGAGATGTCTATCAAAAATCCAAGGTCAAATGATATAAAGCAGAGAGTCCAGGGTTCAAAGGCAAGATTAGATTCAGAAATATATATTAGGGAAGTGTTAGCATATAGAGAGTACTTAAAAGCTGGAGTCCTCTATAAAATTCCAAATGAGTATAGGTGGGGAAGTAAAACAAAGTACCTTGGAGACACTCCAACATTTAGATATCATAATAATGAGGATGAATCAACAAAGATGACTGACTGAAGGAACAGCCAGTGAAATGGGAAGAGAACCAGTAACCAAGAGAGAGTGGTGTCCGGGAAGCCCAGTCAGTGTATTTCGAGAAGGAAAGAGTGATCAGCTATGTCAAATGCTAACAGATAAAGACCGCAAGGACAAAGACGTGACAGTTGCATTTGGCCAAACAGAGGTCACTGATGAACTGGACAAGAGCACTTTTAGTAAAGGGGCATGACTGGAGTAAGTTGGGGAAAGTAGGGGAAGCAGCAGGTATAAACAGCTGCTTACAAGGAGTTTTTGCCACCTACAGAAAGGAAGAAGGACATGGAATAGTTGGAGAGAAATATGGTGTCAAGGAAGGAGACTATTTTAAGATAGCATGTTTGATGATAGGAATGATCCAGTAAAAAGGGAAAATAATTCAACGGAGGAAGAAGAAAACTGCAGGAGCAATGTCCTCAAGCAGGTGAGAGCGGGTGAGTGCATAGTGATTAGAGTTGGCCTCAGATGGGCTCATGGACATTCATCAAGGGCAGTGGAGGGACCAGAGTAGGGAGGTGAAGCAAATTCATGCAGGTCGGTGGATCTGGTATTGGGAATGTGTGAATATTCTCTTCTGACCGTTCTAAATAGTTATGTGCCTCATTAGACTGACAGCTTTTCAAAGGAATGGGCTGTGTTTTAGTCATCGTTGTATTCCTAGCACTAGCAAGCTGGCACACCTTAAATCATTCAAGAGTTCTACTGAACAAATACATTCTTGGAACTACTTAACTACCCAGGGACCTCAGCTTAAACCTTGACTTGCACAGGACTTACCAGTCCGTTCTGTACCGAGAACACTCAACATTACACAGAAGAAAAGGGGTCACAGCTATCACCAAACCACAGCTTACCCCCCCTCGCCCCTCCCCACACGATGCTGATGCTCCAGGATGGCGGGGGAGGATTAAACGCATTTCCAGCCTGCAGGTGCAGAAAGTGCCTCCTGCCTGTTGGATTAAAATCCCCAAATGGCGGGCTTCCCTGGTGGCGCAGTGGTTGAGAATCTGCCTGCTAATGCAGGGGACACGGGTTCGAGCCCTGGTCTGGGAAGATCCCACATGCCACGGAGCAGCTGGGCCCGTGAGCCACAATTGCTGAGCCTGCGCGTCTGGAGCCTGTGCCCCGTGACGGGAGGGGCCGCGATAGAGAAAGGCCCGCGCACCGCGATGAAGAGCGGTCCCCGCACCGCGATGAAGAGTGGCCCCCGCTTGCCGCAACTGTAGAAAGCCCTCGCACGAACCGAAGACCCAACACAGCCAAAAATAAATAAATAAATAAATAAATAAAATCCCCAAATGGCGACTACCCACTTTTATTTCGACTGACCCCCACCCCGCCCAGAAAGTGGTCTCTTTACTCAGAACAGACCACCAGGTTCTGCTTTCTTAGAATATAATTGAGTCCCTTTGCCTTTAAGCATACCACAGAGTGCCTTCCTCACTGTGACCAAACCCAGCTCCTGTGTGGTCTTTCCCCTCCTAGCCTCCCGGACTTATAGACACTACAGACCCCTATTTACAAAAAGCCTTCAGAAATTATACAAAATTTTAAAATGAGAATGGGATTGGAAACTAACTATATAAAATGTAATAAAATTTCCTGAGCCCCTTTCTAAGAGTAAGGGTATTGAAAACAAATCTCAGATGTGAAATATAAATAGTAACATTAAAAATGAATAAATTAGGTGTGGCTGATTCACTTTGTTGTAGAGCAGAGGCTGGCACACCATTGTGGAGCAACTGTCCTCCAATAAAGATGTTTTAAAAAATTAATTAATTACTTAATTAAAAAAAGGAAAGCAGCCAACATTACTGATCTTCATTAGAGGGGCAAAGTCATATCCCCTCTAATCTGGAATACATCTGACTTGTTTCCTATAATTGCTTTCCTAGCTTAAAGTAGTATTTTTAATAAAATAAATTTAGGCTTATTAAATCTGTTAAAACTTGACAAAGATAAAATAATATCCTCAGTCTCTCAAAAATTCTGTAAGTAGCTCAGATTGTTGAGAGGAATCATTCTCTGCAGCAAGCCTGCTGAAACTAATTGCGGGGGGGTGGGGGGGGGGGGTGGGGGGTGGGGGGGGCGAGGGGGAGCTTTGACTAACAAAAGTGCCTGATTAGATAAGATAATGCAATACATCTACTATATCTAGTGCAACAATACCATTCACTATAGCTAAGACTCTTAGCATTTCCATTATAAAAACCTGTTTTTCAATTCTGCCACCTGCCATCCATTAAAAAAATTTTTTTTTCTCCCACAGCATTCAAGTGTTGATCCTGGAAACATTCTACCACCACTCCTACTAAATGTTTTTGTCCTTTAGATTATCATGCAAATATTTTAAGAGTGTATTTTGTCTTTGCACACTGCACAGTTCTGATTTCAAATATCAAAGCTGTAATGTGCAAGCAAGGATCACAGGAGCATTCATTCCAGAAATACATCAATATGTACTGGAGGTCAAGTTGGTAGAATCTTAGGCGATAGAACATTACTCTAACACCCGAAACAAGAGTTACAGATATTTATGGTCCTGAAGACATCAACAGTGATAAATGTTCTTCATCTGACAAAATGGGGGAAAAATCTAACAAGGTAATATGAAACAGAAAAATGTACAAATAAAATATCAGGTAAAAAGAACCAAATTCATGGCAAGGAAAAGCAAGTATGCAATGGCGACAGTTCAGTAAGAAAAAAGTGGGATAAAATACAACCTATCCACTCTCCCCAACAGGTGTTAGCTATCTTCTAAAAAATGCCCAAATGTAAGGCACAGTTTATTTTTCCCAAAACAATTATCCCTCAGAAAAGAGAAAACTGTTTTATACTTCTAATAAAGTCCATATCAAGTATTTCTTTTTACCGGGAGCTCTTATTCTCTCCACCCCTTTATTCCGAGTTACAGTATCACTTGGAGAAGACATTATCCTGAGCAACAGGATCCCTGGAAGCCTCGGGAAGTCACCTGAATCGGTCAAAAGAGCTGCAATGGATTTAAGCCTTACTTAACTCCTAGGGATATAACCTGACACTGGCAAGTATTGGATTTCACTGTAAACAAGTCTTTCAAAGACAAATTTTTACAAAGCATTATAATAAATAAGTGGTAACACTTTAGAGATCAACATATATGCTTCTCCAGGAGGAAAGAAAAAACCAACTGTTCTTTAATTATGAGAACAGGCACCAGGGAGAAAATTTCCAGGGTCCTCATCATAGATTCAAAATATGTTGGATTTCAAACAAGTCGAATGGAAGTGAAGTCTTGAAAACTGTGTCAGACGACTCAAAAAGTGATCTAGGGAGGGGAAAAAACCCCTTATGTTCAAGATGCCCTCAAAGTGTTTAAATAAAATTGCTTCATGAAAAGCCAGGGGAGAAAAGCAACATTTAAAAACTACTTCATACAATGCAATTTTAAATATGTATGTATAACTTAATATAAGGATGACAATTTCACCTTCATTCCTAAAGTTTATATATTCCAGTTAGTCAAAACACTTTATTTAATCTAGTCACTGGGAAAACTGGTGCATCGCCTTATATTGGAATCATACGTATTTGCCACCTGCAATAACTGAAAAAATAAAGACAAGGACCAAATCTTTTCATTTTTAAAATCATTTCCCTCAGCACATAGCACTGTATCTCATAGATATGTTGAACAGTTAAGCAACATGTTAAAATTTACTTCACATATATGAAAAGGTCTATATAAAATGTCTTGTGAAAGAAACAATCAGAGTATTTTATCGGTTAGATACATGAAGTACTTCCTTCCCCCGAAATAATTATAAATTTGCAGTATGTCTATTTTTGAAAATACACTTATACATCTGTATGCACATGTTTTTTAAAAAGGACTGGGGGTGTGGTGCTGGGCTTTCCAAACCCAGGGTGTGCAAGACAGCTTTGTTGTATTTTCCCAAAAAGATTTAGTATTACTTTTTTGAAAACCATGATTAACATGAAGTTAATATATATGTAAAGCGTTCAGAATAATGCCTAGCACACAGTAAAAGCTAAGTACATTTTAGATATTACCATGAATTGCTAAACCAAAACTGGGGTGTTAAAGGTTTACTGACTTGTACTTTACTGCAAAAGGCAAAACCTGCAATTTCATGATATTTAGTATAAACCATACGTAAGTAAAATAAAACCCAAACTGGAGATTTGTACTTCAACGACTGCTGCAGGCACTTCGTACTGGCTGTAAATCTGCTCAAATCTGAAGGTGCTACAGCAGCTGCCATTACTGACTGTCACACTACATGGGTCACTTTAATACCTACATTTTGTGAGGAACAGCATTAAAAATGAGGATTAATGAAATTTGTGATAAATTAAGAATTTAATATCGTGTATAGAATTTTTCTTCAAATTTTTACCCATACTCTAACCCAGGGTAAGAATCCTAGCTCCACCCTTAGGACTTATGTGACTTTGGTCCAGTCTTTTAACCTCTCAGTGCCTCAGCGGCCTCATGTGCAAAACAGGAATTAAAAAGAAAAAATTCACACTTTGCCCACTTGTGAGAATACATGTAAAGCAGTTAGGACAGTGTCTGGCACATAGCAGGTATTATGTAAGTGCCAGCAAAACAAAACCTACACATGAAAACTCAAAGCTGGACTGATAAAACTCTGAACAGAAAGAACGGCATCATATTATTATGAGCATCTTTGAAAAGTCTTAACATGACAACTTTTCGTATATACAAAGGCTATTTCGCTGCAGTCATGAAAGGGGAATCTGAACTGCGCTACTGCACTGCTTTCTTTCCTACCCAATGCCACTTTTCCATCGCCCTTTTATGCTTTTCCTCTTGGTTCATATTTTAGCTCATCAATACCTGCCATTCACAGTGCTTGGTCCTGTGGAAAACAATTAGAATTTTACAACACAAGACAGTCCTTCACCAAATAGGTCTGCCACAGGGAACTAAATAAACACATAACCACAGAACGCAACTGAATAAGATAACGCATGCAAAGCACTTAGCATAAGGGCTGGCACTCCATAAATGTGAGTTGTTGTCATTAATTCTATTAACAATACTCGTTAAAAAGCATAACTCAATCGTTCAGCTTTAAGGTAAAAATAAATTTTTATTTGGTTTTTAGTGTGCACATTTTGTTGTCAGAAGCAAATGGAATTTATATATGCAACAATATGAATTTCAGAAACATTATTTTGAGTAAAAGAAGCCAGACACAAAAGGATACATACCATATGATTTTGTTTGTACGTCTCCCAAGAACAAGCAGATAGTATCAGAAACTGCCTGCTACAGAGGGGAAGGAAAAGGGAGGACTGATTGGAAAGAGGCACAACAAAATCTCCTGGGGTGATGGAAATGTTCTCCATCTTCTTTGGGTGGTGGAACATGGATGTACAAAATGGGAAACATTTTTTAACTGAACGCTTAAGACCTGTACATTTTATCGGATATAAACTATACCTGAATTTTTAATTTAAAAAGCAAATACCTCTTTGTAATTGAGAGTAGGGATGTTATAAACATAGGTGATTTTAGAGGAGGAAAGATTAGAATAATTGAGAAATTTGCAGTCAAGAACGTACGAGTTACGGTCCAGGGAGGACAAATGCACGTATTTATTCTTCCTGTTAAAAGCACACCTCCTATTGACATCCACCTCATCCATCTCCTATTGTCTCTCCCAGTTCTGAGCGCTGGCTCATTCTTCCACTCATCTCAGAAAGTTTGCAGTCTCTGCTTACACTACGATACTAACAGAGTTAACAAAAAGAAAGACTATGAATACTCAATCAAAATAGCTATGTTTTTATTAAATAGACCAGCAGCTGTGTGAGCAGAGACTTGTAAATGCATCTGTTCTACAGGATTTTATGTTTAATTCAATTTGTTCAAATCAGAGCAGCAAGGCACTATAACTATGGGCTAGACAAGGAAATAGTTTTGCAAAAACAGAATCCTACATTAAAATGGCATTTGTTAGAAAAGAACTGCACCTATTCATTCATTCACTCATTCATGCAACAAGCACTTACTGAGCACCTATTCCATCCCCATCATTGTGCGTGGTGCTGGGAACACAAAGGTGAAGCCCAGCCTGGCAGAGGTGACAGACATCTGAACAGATGGTCATAACACACTGGCGGGTTCATAGGCCTGGGGTAGCACTCTGAGAGCACAGAGGAGGGGAAGACTTCCTTTAAAGGCTGGAGCTTTTCTGGAGTAAACAGGCAGACAGAATGAAAAATATACTCCCACCTAACCCCCACTCCATACATAGGGAGCTTTAGCTGTACCCGTAATGTTTTATTTCTAAATCTGGGTTGGAAGTACATTGCTGTTCTGTATCTTATTCTTTTAGTCTTTTTCTCTGTCGAGTATTTTGTAATGAAAACATTTAGTGCAATCCACCAAGTAGTGCCTGTAGACTTTGAAAACCTTCCCCACCAGCAGCTCCTTCTTCCACAACAGACAGCTTAGAGTTGCCAGGGTTAACTACTCTGAAGTGGAAGTAAATGGGGAAAAGAGACAGGCTGAGGAGTTCTCTAGTGATAGCTGTGTGATAGGCCTGGAAAGGCACAAGGGGTGTGTAGGACATATTCCAATTTCACTTTATATATCCACAGGAAAAAAAATGGGAGTATATACCTTTGCCATAGAAAAAAAAAATGGTTCATCACAAACAACTAACTCCATTCAATCTGATCTCTATTCTCTCAGCAAACGTTTACTGCACACTTGCTCCACGCGACATCCATCCATCCAAAAGCAAGCTCCTGCCTCCCAAGCACCTGCCATCCAACAGCAGGGGTGAGTCAGGTGTGCGACTCCGGGAGTACAACAGGTAGACTCTACAGTGAGGACTGGCGAAGATACAGCGCAGGCCTGCGACAGGGGACACGGGCAAACAGCAGGCACTAAGCCTTACAATACCAACCACCTTCACAGGTCACACCAGCTAACCCTGGGAATTTCGCAAAAACATACGACAAGGAAATAAAAACTGTTTTTAATTCTTTTAATTATTAAAAATTAACCGCGATGAAGAGTGGCCCCCACTTGCCGCAACTAGAGAAAGCCCTCACACAGAAACGAAGACCCAACACAGCCATAAATAAATTAAATAAATAAATAAATAAATAATTTTTTAAAAAAATAGTAGCTATCATTAAAAAAAATAAAAAATTAATGTTCCTGTGCTCCAGAATACCTGATACTGAAGTGTATGAAATTTTCAGTAATGATGCAACACCCACTGTTCTCCCATTCCATGAACGAGTGGTAATCACATCATCTCACTAGCTCCTCCCCACAGGAGAAAAAACTGACAAAATTCTAGAACTCACTTTGAAGTTCAAGGTACCACTCTCATGCTGAAATAATACTGCCTTAAGCCAAAATGACTGATGGGAATGTGCTAGAGCCTTTAAGCAAAGGTAGACTTTTCCTGACTGGAGTGACTGTGTAATATGTTTACATGGATAATATAACTCAGTTACTTCTTCTTTTACTGTTCTCATAAACACTAAATGATCAGTCTTCAAATCAGTTATTTGGAATCTTCATTTTTCCATCCTAAAAAAACTGTTTGGGCTTCCCTGGTGACGCAGTGGTTGAGACTCTGCCTGCCAATGCAGGGGACACGGGTTCGAGCCCTGGTCTGGGAAGATCCCACATGCCGCGGAGCAACTAGGCCCGTGAGCCACAATTACTGAGCCTGCGCGTCTGGAGCCTGTGCTCCACAACAAGAGAGGCCACGATAGTGAGAGGCCCGCGCACCGCGATGAAGAGTGGCCCCCACTTGCCACAGCTAGAGAAAGCCCTCGCACAGAAACGAAGACCCAACACAGACAAAAATAAAAATAAATTAATAATTAAAAAAAAAAGCAAAGCCCTAGTTTAAAAAAAAACAAAAACTGTTTAATTCAAAATAAAGTCCATCATAACACACACACACACCCCACATATGTATAACTAAGTGAATTTAAGGTACTTTTGAGATTAATTTTTTCTAATTGACTTTCCTCTCCTTCTGCCAACCCTCCTGTAATCCAATATGCTATAAGAATAATGCCACTGCTTACACACCTCCTTCTTCCTACACTTGAGAGTTTAAAGGTAAGGGGCAAGACAGGTTTGCAATGTTTTGATATAATGTGTTGCCATGGAAATGACTGGCTTGTTCCTTATGAAGCACCATGACCTCATTGCAAATGAAAAAGGAATAGGATGATTTCTGAGGATTCAACTCAGAGAAAAAAATTAATGGCTAGGAAAAAAAATCCAAAAACTGAACAGACAGTCTGGAAAACACTGCAATGTCAAGAGTTATACTGAAATATTTTCAAAGAACTTATAAAAGCCTGACCTCCAAAATAGGAACCCTGTAATCAAAAAGGAAGATATAATATTAATGTGAAGATAAACCATTCAAATAACAAGGACCAGTGGTTTCTAAATAAATACATTACACCCTCAATCTTGATAGACTATGAGCAAAATCCTATGACTTTCTGTGGGTACATTATAAAATTAAACCCACACCATACTTTTCCCTTCCTAGAAGCAGCCTGCTTTTTTCTTTTTCATTTCTTTTTTTTTTTTTTTTTTTTTTTTTTGGTGCCCCTGTTTATACAGCTTATCCCTTATCACACTGACAAGACTGGGAACCACACCAGATGGTCCCCCCAGACATAATTCTAACAGGTTTTTTGTGCAAACAAAAGATAAAGAAGGCTACAGCAATGATTTACTGATATCTAAAGTTGAAAACTGACAAAACACAAACTGCTTTTTTCTTACTGTTTGAACTGTTTATCCTTTAAACTACTAAGATAGATATGGCCAAAATTAAATATGATTTCAAACTACAAAACCAAATACCCAGCTTTAACAGCCATTAAGTTTTGTCTTTGAGTTACCAAAATGTCCTAAATCACATTTTTTAAAAACAATGTCTATCATTCCCTTTGTACTGGCAAAAGAGGAAGAAATTTGTAAATTTCTGACTTATAAATCTCACTTAGTTGCTGGCTGTGAAATAAACTACTCATCTGGATTTTTCTTAAGCAAAGAAAATGCATTTGAATTGAAAACTCCAAAATATTTTCCCCAAGAAGAGCTAAAGAATGAATTAACTGAACCAAATCTGGAATCTTAGTTGTAGAACTAAAGTTTATTCTACTTCAAAATAATGTACCAAGTGAATATAACACAAAAACAAATGGAAAGTGTCCCCCAAATTACTCATCCTTCAAGATTAAAGAGTGTTTACACACCATAAAACAGAAGCTCCCTCATGACAATCTAATTGCAAAGAGCACTGTTTTTACGGTATACCTGAAAATCCAGCAAAAGCCCCAAATGATAATATATAATGAAACTGACAAGCATCTGAAATAAACTACCCAGACATCAAGCAAAAATACACCAGACAGACCCACAGGGCTCTTGTAATGTAGGTCATGACTGTCAGACCATAGCAAAAACATGGTGACCCTTGATAAAAATTAACCTTGATTATATGTAATCATGCACATATTTTGCTCTCAGTAGCCAGCCCTCTGAAGTAAGTCCATAACGCTGCAAGAAGTGGATATCAGAGTTGGCTGGGAACTACTTTTCACCAAAGAAAATGTCTGCCTTGTCATCTATCTATGGAGGTATAGGGGTAGCTTCAAACAAAATAGTCCAAGACCTCTGGGGCCTCCATACATCTTACTTACTGAGAGATCTTATTGCTTCAAAAAAATGCACTTACTCTATAGTGTGTTTGTACAGATGTCTAAGACTCCATAAAAACCTACACATGCATACGTTCTAGCTAAACTCCTTAACCTTCTAGAGGTAGAATATGGCTGGTTTTTTCTTTTTTGTAGAAAAATTATAAAGGTAAGCAAATTAAAATCAGATCAGGAATAATAGGCCTGATCATGTAATCTCTTACACAGTCTCTTTTTGTAGAAATCACTAACAAAGTCCCTGGGAGAGAGGTGGTGCTAAAATGCTGACTTTCCAGTTAATCCAAACTCATATAACCTCTTACGAAAATTTACAGGACAAAAATTCCCCATGCAGCAGGACAAAAAACGAGCATGTTCACAGACACTTTATCCACAGCTAGTTAATTCAGGTAGTGACAGCATAACACTCAACAAGCCAGTGTTGTAAATTTGAACCAGCCAGTCACACTGCCTTCTGCAGCCACAAGGCAGATGTTTAATTCTGCCAGCCAGCCATCACACGTGAGAACTGAAAACAGGACCCAGTGAAAGACTGTG
Organism: Balaenoptera acutorostrata; assembly: GCF_949987535.1. Classification (NCBI taxonomy): domain Eukaryota; kingdom Metazoa; phylum Chordata; class Mammalia; order Artiodactyla; family Balaenopteridae; genus Balaenoptera; species Balaenoptera acutorostrata. The sequence goes on from NC_080073.1 coordinate 91,136,447, forward strand.
CTCAAATCAGTGCAAATCCATGACCACTGCAAGAGCGGTGGGTCACAAAGGTCACGTCTGTAGGGCATACATCATTCAAGGGAAACAATAGGTGTTCTCTGTACAATGCTTCCAAATCCAATCTAAACCCACTGTACCATGGGTAAAGCACATAGTTTTCTGATGTAGGAATATTCAAGATCCAGGACACTAAAACTGTATGAAGTGTAATCTAACAGTTGTTATTTGATGGTCTATGCCCTAAACCAAATATTTTATTTATTTCTGAACAGAAAATTAATTCTGTCGGACATAGAAGAAATCTAATTTTGACTTTTACAGCAAAAGTATGGCATTTATTATACCTCTAAGACTAAATAAAAAGCATCATGCTGATGTAAGAGATAAAATTTAAAATAAATGCAGCGTATTTTCTTTTAACACATATTAGGTTCACTTCCATCTGCCATCTTTTTGGAGGATGAAAAACTCCCTAGCTGAAATATGTTTGCTAATAAATATAACTTGAGATTTTTCTTTGAAATTAAGCTGTAAAAGTGTTATGAAAACTGTCTTGTTTGCAGACGGCGCCAATCACATATTATTCTCATTATGGTCACTATACACATATTCTTAATACATAAATAACAAACACTGACAAGCAAGGTAAAATAATAACAACATTGGATTCCACAATGGAAATTTTCAATCTGAAAAGGCAGGTCTCACATACTTTTCAAAAAAGGCAAACAGGAAATGTGCAACAGTGAGTTGTGCAGCGTGGTCCTTAAAATCCTGAACTCACTAAATGTCATCATATTAGTAGGAGACTCTGGCTACAGGCTAATTTAATACTTAAATGTTAATATAATTTTCCCATTACTACATCTGCCATGAATGTTTTTTTAACCAATAAAAGCAAGGTTAGAAAATGGCACGTAAGGAAGAAAATAAAAATCCTCCAGCAATATCCTTGATACATAAAGTCATAAATATGCATTATTTCCAGGCCTAGTTTATTAAAAATTACTATACTTTCAAAAATGTGTGATTTGAGCAGAAATAAAGGAAGGAACTAGGTTAATAAAAAAAAAAATCTAAAAATAAGATAACTGAAATTAGGCTACGGTCTTGCCAGGCATGAATATATAAAACAGTGTAATTTTATTTAAAACATGCAAAGACTAAATCCTAAAATAATTAATTTCTTTAGCCACCACAAGACAAGTGAGTCACAAAAATAGCAATGGATAAATCTTGTTACGAATACTATAATGTGGACCTGTATGTATGATAAATAAAGTATAAGAAAGCACGCAGCATTTCTATGTAAACTGCTACTGAAGGATTATTATGGAATGCACACACTGACTGAACTTAAAGTGTTCGGGTTTTAAACATTAATTTACTTTGACTATGTGCATGTCAAAATGAAAGATTGCTGTCTGGATCCAGACATGCCGTATTAATATTGAACACAGGCATTCACTTCAGGTCAGTAGTCACTCCAAGTCAACTTCAGCAGGTGGTAAAAGTAATGTACTCATTAAAATGTATGTGTTACAAGGTTATCTCCCCAAAACAGCTCTCAAATAGAGGTAGCCTTGAAACTGAAGCATTAGATATGCTAGAACCAACCTCTAATTGTCATAAGTCTGGAGAAAATTGAACTTACTCTCGCTCCCTAATAACCAATAAATTTAGTTGCTTTCGTCAGTATTTAGGGAAAAGTCAGAGTTTTAAATTCCACAAAGCTAACCTGGCTGCCTCCAACAGAGTTAAATGCTCTTGAACCAACCTACACAGACTAGAGTATCATTTTAGATCCAGAAGCCAAATATGGGAGTTTTCTTCATTTTGGATGTCTCAGTGTATTTCTTAATTAAGTAGAAATTTACTCCTTTCGAGACTTCCCTGGTGGCGCAGTGGATAAGAATCCGCCTGCCAATGCAAGGGACACGGGTTCGAGCCCCGGTCCAGGAAGATCCCACATGACGCGGAGCAACTAAGCCTGTGGCCACAACTACTGAGCCTGCGCTCTAGAGCCCACGAGCCACAACTACTGAAGCCCGCGCGCCTAGAGCCCGTGCTCCGCAACAAGAGAAGCCACCGCAATGAGAAGCCCACGCACCACAATGAAGAGTAGCCCCCGCTCGCCGCAACTAGAGAAAGCCCACGTGCAGCAATGAAGACCCAATGCAGCCAGAAATAAGATTAAATCTTAAAAAAGAAAAATTTACTCCTTTCATTTCAATTAACTCTATTCAAATTATTTTCCCCTTCTGTGAGACAATAAATTTCAGTTCTCCAGACTAAAGGCATAAAGCTCAAGACACTAGAGCTGACTCAAAACAAAGAGATTCCCCCCACCCCCGCCACCCAAAAAAATTACATCTGACCTTCAACATATACAACAGCGTAACTACACCCAAAAAGCTCAAATACTTTTTCTTAAATTACTTTCCAACGTCAGGGATAAATCTTTTCCATTTATACCTGGCACACCTAAACTTAAACAAGATCATTCTCTTTCACTTCTCTCACTCCTAAGACACCCAATTATTTCCACTAACAGATAACTCACTTCTTCATTTTAATAACCTTTTTAACGTATATAAACTATCGTCTTTACAAGTTGTTCTTTTTTCCCAAAAAAATACTGATCCATTCTGTACATAAATAAGCAGACAGGGTCCCCAAATTTGTAATTAATCATTTCAAATTGCTTCATTTCCTCATTATCCACCCAATTACTAGATAAGGGAAGAATGGGGAAAAGACAGGTCAGCAGAGACAGGGGAAACAGAAGCCTTCTTACAAGGATGAGACCGTATCTGCCTTGCTCACTGATGAACACACAGCACCACAGGCACCCGATGAGTATCTAATGAATGAATGAATTTATACAGAACCAGAGAACACTGGAGTGCAACTCACTCATTTGAGATATAAGTAAACTGAAGGACTAAATGGCTTGGCTAAGATCACAAGGCAAGTTGGTCAGCTTTGCCCAGAGTCTAACTAAACAGATGCTGCTTTAACGTTGAGTTTTTCTTGTTCTTTCTCCCACCTGTAGTACTTATTCTTTAAGCTCAACACAACTCTTTCTAGACATTTATGTACGTTTCCCTTTCGAGAAATATAGGTGGAAAGTAGTCCCTCCCCAATCAAGGGGCTAATATTTCTAAAGATTTCCACAGCAGGAGAATATATTTGAGGGAATCTAAGATCTAATTGGAAGATAGGACAGGGAGACCAAAGGTAGAAAAAGAACCCATGGAAGCCCCTATCAATATCTCTAAAATTTACTACAGTCTAATAAAGACATTGCACTAAAAGAAAAGGACAATAAGTGACATTTTACTCTTTCAGTTCATAAGGATGGACACTGCGCTTTTAAGGTTCTCTAACTTCCCCTGCTTTCGAGAAAATTCAGGATTTCCCTTCTACAGTTTCATTCAAATGTGAGTAAACGTCTTTTGGCTTGCAGCAGATAAAATGCATTCTAAGAATGTGTCCAAACATTTGTAAGTCCAATAGATTCCTTTCTTACTGCAAAGGATTCCTATTTTGGGGGGGTCCCGGGGACCTTCCAGCACAGATCTCAACTGCCGCCCAGCTCTCAGATACAAGATGATAAGCACTAGTGCCCCAAAGTATCCCTCTCTTCCAGGATGAAAGGTTAAAACCTCTACATACGATCTATGAGCCATTTTTCTTCCTTTTTAATTGCCAACCCTCAATTCCTCTTTTCTAAATTATCTTAAAAAGCGGTGACTTAAATATACCTAAGGAAAAAATTCTAACAATCCTGAAAGATTATATAAAACTAAACATAATACAGTCTACTGGAGCTTCTCACAAAGTAAAATCATACTGGGAGTGGGGGAAAAGTCTTCAAATTTGGTGCCCAGTTTCATATTCAGATAAAGGATTTTTCCATCCTCCATAACACCTGTAGGTTTAAAAAGCAGAACACCAGAATTAAGCATTCTAGTGGCAGCCAGTCAATGCTAATTAGTATGACATGTTTAGACTTATCAGGTGGTCCATGACCTACCCCATAATGAAATCTAACTCACTCCAAATGTTCTTGACCAAAGTAAAAGCATTTCTTTGGCAGGTGGCAGAAGGAATGATGAGTCAGGAAGAAATACTCAGCACGGGCCAGATGCCTTAAGGTATCACCAGTAGAAACAGGAAAATTACAAGAACCAATTGAGGAAACTAACAAAGAACAATGTGCCTATTCTGTTCAGTCACTTTAAGCAGGAAATCTATACTTAAGGTGCCCACGAATCACAACATTTGTAAAGCACCGACAAGGCCACTTGCTATGGTCAGGCTCATAAAAGGGTCTCAAAAACTTATAAAAGACTACTTGACCTAGAAAAATGCTAAATTTAATTCTCTCAGGTGGTAAGAAATCATCGGTGGTTTACACCTAATAGTAGAGGCAACACAAATGAGAAACCACCTCTGTACTCCATGGAATCACTCAGTAAATTTTACCTGTTTCTCATGAATGACATGAACATCGATATAAATTCATTCAATGAACACGAACCAAGTGCTTATTACAGGCCAAATATGGTAATAGGTACTAAGAATACAAGAAAAAAAGGCTCTCCCTGTACTCAAGTTCAGTCTTACAGGAGAGAAAGTTATGTAAACAAATAATTCCAGTAGAGCCTAATGAGTGCTACAAGCAGAGATAAAGATAATCTTGGTCGTAATAGTGTGTTAAGGAAAAGCCTGCTTTGGAGGTGTGCTGGGGGAGATGGGATAAGGAGGAATGGAATGAGAAATGCTGGAGAAGGATTTCACACCTGATATTTCTTAACCTAGAGCTGTACCTCTTCCAGAGTGAGAGAAAGGTGAAAAAACATGACCTGCCCACCCAACCCTCATATTTCTGCAACAGTCAAAATGGGTTATTTCACAGGCAAGAATTAAAAAGTCAAAAAAAAGATTTATGTATATGTATAACGGAATCACTTTGCTGTACATGTGAAACTAACACAACATTGTAAATCAACTCTAGTCCAATATAAAATACATTTTTTTAAAAAAGGAGAAAAGAAGCCAAAAAAGAGATAAGTAAGTTCACTAATAATCAATCCATGTCACCTTTAAAGCAAGACCTCCAATCTTCCAACTTCTAATCCCTTATTCCTTCTATGAAATCACTCCTTTCTGCCTCACTGGTTCCCCCCCGGAAGCCATCTATTATACATAACTTCAATATCCCATTCTCATTTCCTAATTAACAGTCACCATCAGAAAAAGATGTGCAAGACAGAAATACATAAAACTAAAAGACATTTAAATAGATTAAAATAAATAAAACACATATTTAAATTAAATTTCATTAAGTTACCGTTCATTTCAGAGACTCAAATTTAAAACATACATAATGGTGACTTTTCTTTATTAATACTTAATATAATAATAGCTAACGTTTATCAACCATTTATTAATTTTCACAACAACCCTGTAACCCATTTTAGAGACAAGGAATCACAGGCTCAGAGAGGTTTGAGAAATACTTACGCAGTTATGCCAAGTATGCTAATTTAAAAATTACCCCACGTTTTTCAAGCATTTGAGTTGATCAGTGTCTTTTAGATCAAGATGAGAACCAAAAATGGGGGACAACAATCTCAAGGCTAAGCTAAAGGGACATTACGCTTTCAGATAAAGGGCTAAATATTAGAAGGAAAAAAAACCCTCCGAGTATACTTTTTATAGAAAGAATAAAAATAAATTATGTCTATTTTGTAATTTCCTCCATTACTAATGCATGCTTAAAGAAACTGATTCTGAGATAAATTTTTCTTGTTCTTTTCCAGTCCTTGACATAGACTGGTGAGTGGTACTGTGGACTAACAAGCATATTCAACCAACACAGATGACTAAAATTAAAAAGCTATAACATATTAACATATCTAGGCCACACAGAAGGGTCATAAGGTAAGATCATCAGCATAAATTAGCACATTATTATAAGGCATCTAAAGGAGCCAGACAAAATCTGCATGATAGATCTATTTTTTTTACAAATATATAATGCTGATTGATTGGATTTCTTTTAATCACAAGTATTTTAGGAAAAAAATATTGCTTGTATAATATCGCATTTTACTGCTTCAGGTCCTACCCTGAGAAGCACATGTGCCATTATGGGGAGCCTGGGGGGGAGCAGGGGGTGGGGACCTGCTGAAAGCATGTTGGGGACACTTAGCTGTCTTTCTCAGTTTCATGCTTTCTAAAAAAGTTATTCTGAGTGCATTTTTGTACTTTCTAATTTCCTTACAAAAATCCCTAAACACAAAGTCATTTAGGAAAACAATCTTTGTTATTTAGGAAAATAATCTTTGTTATTTAGCAAATCCCTAGAATTTTACATCTAGAAAAAGACTAGGTTAAAAAACAGATCTGTTTCTTGCTAAATAATTAAAACACTCCATTAATCTCTACAATAAGAATATCCTAAGAGTATGGGCTCTGAAGTATTGTAGTGTTACAATGCTTTCCTACAATTTTTCATACTATTCATAGCTCACTGAACAATTGTCAAATATTGGAAGAAAATGTCTAAATGATAGTCTTCAGCTACTGAAACAGTTGCTGAATAATCAAATCCTCCTTTAATTATGCATTTTTAAACAATTCAGACAAATCACATATGTATCATTATTACTAACATCAACAAAAGCAGCAATAAGAGTGAACATTTAAATATAAGCACATACACTCTCATGAACATAAAAGAACCCCTCTAACTGCCAATTGTGTCTTCACTTCCCCCAAACTACATACATTTAGTAACTGAGACAGTCACTTCAGAGTTATAAGGATGAGTTTTTAATGGAGGAAGATGTTAACTCTTTATTTCTAAGGATTAGTACCTTAAAAAGAGATACTTCAGAAAAAAATAACAAAAACTGAAATGTACAAGTTATGTTGACTTCAAACATTTTCTGCTTTTAAATAAAGGAAACAGTGGAAGCACACCTGAAATTATCTTAGATTTTTTTAATCTTACACCCAAAACAAGAGTCAAGCATTTTATATTAGTAACAGAAGCATTTTGTGCTGTTCTACATCCAGTAAAAATCATTGACAAATTCTGTTTATATTAAAAAACAACTACAGATAGCTTTTATTGGACATAAAAATATACTAATTGTATTATCTTCTGGGGTCATAAACTACATTGGATGTAATATGCTCCATGAATAAACAATCAGGGAGGTTTTCACCTAACTGTATGGGAAATGTATGCACCACATCCTTTATATAAATAATCCTCACTTCAAGTCAAATTCATATTATCTAATTTTTGCATTCTTCACCTAGAGAAGCTATTCATAGAACCTAGATTCTCCTTTCATCTCACTACTGCCGGTAGGAAATTCAAGCAATGAAAGATTTTTCTAAATTTTCAAAGGTACTTTTACCATAAAGTAACATTCCAGAATGGATAAACCTATGTGGTATGACCTAAAAGCCACACAAATCATTTATTTATGGCTGTTATGTTTTAATCACTGGATAGTTTTTAGAGGCTTAAAAAAATTAATGGTTTTTGCTATACAAAAGCAACTATGTTTTTCCATGAAACATTAGCTTGTCACATTAATACAAGGTTTTACCATTAATTATATTGGATTATACAGGAGTCTATGTCTACACCATGATTGTCAAATATCTAAATTTCCAAACCATTTCCAAAAGAAAAGTAACCTGGTCCTAGTAAACCTTACATGAATTAAAAATCCATTTACAAAACAGAAAATTTTATGTTAAAAAATATAACCTCAATTTAATACATTTGCAGATAAAACATGCAACACATTTTTTCATCAAAAAGCAAAATATTATATATACGTAAACAGTGCCACCTTTTGGTACATTTAGGAATTGAGCTTCTAAATTGTACAAAAATATCTTTAAATGTGATGAAAGAGAGCAAAGCAAGAAATTACAAAAACATCAGTTTACAATTTAATAATATTAAGGTGTAATAAATGAGTTATTTATTTTAAAACATAAATATTTCAAAAACTAAAATATTACCTCATGTTTATATGTTTTCAATTTCATGAGGTTGGCAGAGCACCATTTCATTTCAAAGAAAACTGAGGCTCAGAAAATGTTAATGCCTGACTCAAAAATATCCCTCAGTTAAGAATGGGTGAGTCATCAGTATCTTGAAATTGCTAGTTTTTAAATTTCAACATTAATTCTTCAATAAGATTTTGCAAAATTTTATTTGTACAATGTTTTTTGTATATACTTGCAAGGAAAACATATTTATGCTTAAATTACTACATGAAGAACATACAAACGCTGACTACACTCTCACAGCTGTTTACATTTCACGAACACAAAAACTCTTCATCTAATACAGTATTCTTCCTACCTCTGTGCCAAAAGAAAAAACCTTCACTGAAAACTGCAAAGCCTTCTCTCATTTTTTTCCTCAGGAAAAAAACAGCCCTTGTTTATGGCTTGCACGTGATTTGCAACTTACCTAAGACACAGATAAAAAGCTGCTACAAATGAGATGGAAATGATAAGCTTCAAACATTCCCCCTAAAGCTTCTTTGCCTTAATTTGATCTCGTATTTAGATGTCTGTATAGCATTTTCAATGTCTTCTACTTTTACCTCTTTCACTGATTTCCTGAATAGTTTTTATGAGACCATAACATAGTTATTCTAGAACACCCTCACAGCTCCCTTATTTTTGTAAGCTAGCTAATAATTCAGCTCTCACATGGAAAAAAGAAAATATTCTCACTGATCTTTTATCTTTGATTCATTTGTTACTATGAATTTTACTCAAAGTGCAGTCATCGAGTAGTTCTTCATGGAGCAGACTTCAAAATCAGTTAATAGGTAATGAACCCATCCTGAATTACTGCACAGTGCCACTCAATTAAAAAGAAAGAAAGAGAGGGCAGACAGCAGAAGCAAGAAAAACTACAATCCTGCAGCCTGTGGACCAAAAACCACAGTTACAGAAAGATAGAGAAGATGAAAAGGCAGAGGGCTATGTACCAGATGAAGGAACAAGAAAAAACCCCAGAAAAACAACTAAATGAAGTGGAGATAGGCAACCTTGCAGAAAAAGAATTCAGAATAATGATAGTGAAGATGATCCAGGACCTCAGAAAAAGAATGGAAGCAAAGATCGAGAAGATGCAAGAAATGATTAACAAAGACCTAGAAGAATTAAAGAACAAACAAACAGAGATGACCAATACAATAACTGAAATGAAAACTACACTAGAAGGAATCAATAGCAGAATAACTGAGGCAGAAGAACGGATAAGTGACCTGGAAGACAGAATGGTGGAATTCACTGCTGCGGAACAGACTAAAGAAAAAAGAATGAAAAGAAATGAAGACAGCCTAAGAGACCTCTGGGACAACATTAAACGCAACAACATTCGCATTATAGGGGTCCCAGAAGGAGAAGAGAGAGAGAAAGGACCAGAGAAAATATTTGAAGAGATTATAGACGAAAACTTCCCTAACATGGGAAAGGAAATAGCCACCCAAGTCCAGGAAGCGCAGAGAGTCCCATACAGAATAAACCCAAGGAGAAACACGCCGAGACACATAGTAATCAAAATGGCAAAAATTAAAGACAAAGAAAAATTATTGAAAGCAGCAAGGGAAAAACGACAAATAACATACAAGGGAACTCCCATAAGGTTAACAGCTGATTTCTCAGCAGAAACTCTACAAGCCAGGAGGGAGTGGCATGATATACTTAAAGTGATGAAAGGGAAGAACCTACAACCAAGATTACTCTACCTGGCAAGGATCTCATTTAGATTTGATGGAGAAATCAAAAGCTCTACAGACAAGCAAAAGCTAAGAGAATTCAGCACCACCAAACCAGCTCTACAACAAATGCTAAAGGAACTTCTCTAAGTGGGAATCACAAGAGAAGAAAAGGACCTACAAAAACAAACCCATAACAATTAAGAAAATGGTCATAGGAACATACATATCGATAATTACCTTAAACGTGAATGGATTAAATGCCCCAACCAAAAGACACAGACTGGCTGAATGGATACAAAAACAAGACCCATATATATGCTGTCTACAAGAGACCCACTTTAGACCTAGGGACACATACAGACTGAAAGTGAGGGGATGGAAAAAGATATTCCATGCAAATGGAAATCAAAAGAAAGCTGGAGTAGCTATACTCATATCAGATAAAATAGACTTTAAAATAAAGAATGTTACAAGAGACAAGGAAGGACACTACATAATGATCCAGGGATCAATCCAAGAAGAAAATATAACAATTATAAATATATATGCACCCAACACAGGAGCACCTCAATACATAACGCAACTGCTAACAGCTATAAAAGAGGAAATCGACAGTAACACAATAATAGTGGGGGACTTTAACACCTCACTTACACCAATGGACAGATCATCCAAAATGAAAATAAATAAGGAAACAGAAGCTTTAAATGACACAATAGACCAGATAGATTTAATTGATATATATAGGACATTCCATCCAAAAACAGCAGATTACACGTTCTTCTCAAGTGCGCACGGAACATTCTCCAGGATAGATCACATCTTGGGTCACAAATCAAGCCTCAGTAAATTTAAGAAAATTGAAATTATATCAAGCATCTTTTCTGACCACAACGCTATGAGATTAGAAATGAATTACAGGGGAAAAAACGTAAAAAAGACAAACACATGGAGGCTAAACAATACGTTACTAAATAACCAAGAGATCACTGAAGAAATAAAAGAGGAAATAAAAAAATACCTAGAGACAAATGACAATGAAAACACGACGACCCAAAACCTATGGGATGCAGCAAAAGCAGTTCTAAGAGGGAAGTTTATAGCTATACAAGCCTACCTAAAGAAACAAGAAAAATCTCAAGTAAACAATCTAACCTTACACCTAAAGAAACTAGAGAAAGAAGAACAAACAAAACCCAAAGTTAGCAGAAGGAAAGAAATCATAAACATCAGAGCAGAAATAAATGAAATAGAAACAAAGAAAACAATAGCAAAGATCAATAAAACTAAAAGAAAAAAAAAAAAGAAAGAAAGAAGACAACAGCTGATAAGATGGTAGCTAAAATGGTTACTGAAAACACTGAAAGAGTAAAAGCAAAGAGCGAGCCACAGGGATGGGACAGAAGTACTACATCTTCTGTGAAACAGAACTCCACGATCAAATGCAATAATTAGACATTAACTCAGAAATGTTCATTAATTAGCCTCACATCTTGTTCATGACATATTCAAGAAAAAGCACAGTATAAGACATAAAAATTGGTAAACCTAGCCATTTCTAAAAATGATTCAGTGGGAAAGACTGAATATAAACATGCTAAGCATACATTTTTAAAGGATTCCCTTTCACCCCACAGCTCTTTTTTCCTCACTGGGAGCGCTGGATGCGCCCCCCTCAAGAGTAAACAACATTCTGGATCTTCTCTAGAGACTCCTGATTTCCCTCCCCTATTTGTGAATGGATGGAAATCCCACTTTGAAAGCCCTTACTTTTAATTCTCCCTGCTTTTCTCCCTGGGCAGAAAGGGAAAAAAGAAGGAGTAAGTGCCACTCTCGTTGCCACCCCGTACTATGCCCCCTTACCAATCGCTGCAAATAACTCACCTGAATACAAGCAATGCTCCAAGATCACTTCTCTCTCTGCAAATGCACAGGCATACACACAAATACATGGAAATATATATATAACCAAATTTTATTATGTTTGAAGGAATATCAAAACTTCTAATACTGAATTCAATCCCATTAAATTGAAAGCAATTACTGCTTCCAATTTAATAAGAATGGATTAAATTAGATTTCTGATTCAATATAATTTGTAGTGTCCATGTCAGGTAAAGTGACAGTACGAGGATCTTATCTGAGACATGTCAGGACCATGAAGACTGCACTTGACAGCCACTAAATAGGATTCTACTGAAGAACTCAAGGGACTCACACACATACCACATACCACATTTACTTAAACTTTAGAGTATACTTTAGTTTTTATTCTGCTATAAAGAAAGGATAAAACTACTTCAATACATTATTGTCAAAACATTGTTTTTACTTGTTCACTAATGCACACACAAAAAACACCTGAATTCCTATCGTGTGACAGGTACTGAGTTTGATGATGATGATAATACCAGACACACATTGAACACGTTTGTACATACTAATATTTAATCTTTAGAAAGGACTTCTGTAGTCATCTTCATTAAATAAATAAGGATACTGAAGCACAGAGGTATTGTCATTTGCCCAAAGTCATAAAGCTAATACATGGCAGTAGCTGGCTTTACAGTCTGGCTCAATATTAACAGCTGGCTACAGTCTGCTCTTAATCACTAAGCAACAGTGTCTCTGAGATGCCAAAGGTAAAGATGATTAAGACAGAAGGAACTCACACACCATGGGAGAGAACATGTAAAAAAAAGATAAATTACCCTAAGACAGGAAGTAGCTGAGGTACCAGCCTCTCCATCTCTAAGCAGAGGAAGTAAGCTGAATGGCGGCAGGGCAAGTGGAGATACAGCTGTACAAGCAGTTACAGCTAATGATCAGATTAGGTGATCAAAGGTATAGTCACAACACACACGCATACACAAAAAGCCCTTAAATCACCCATAAATAAGACATACACGAATTTGTGTATGTAACACAGTACAAGAACTCTTAGAAACTGTTAAATTTAAGAATCACCAAGCTACAATGAAGAAATAACCAAAAGGGAAGTCTCTGCAAATGCCTGGACATTCAAATCATCTTGAATTAACCATCAAACATGTGTTTGATGCTGGTAAAGTGGGAATGAGTGGGAAATTTTAAAGTGCTGTAATTTACTCCATTCTCTTTTAATATTAAACCTCTTTAACCTTAATATATGTTCACAGATTTGGGGATTACTCAAGATGCACCTTATGTGAAGGTTAGTTTTTAGTTAAGTGTGAAAGCAATGTAATGGTAAAGGTATCAAATGTCTGTCCTCAGATTCAAAAACTCCCACTTCAGCATGCTCTTCTGGGCAAAAGGACAATGACCACATTCTAGAACAAGCACAGTCAGGGCAACAGAGCAACGATGATGTCAAGCAGTAAGCAATGAACGAATAATTTCACATGTGGTCTCCAGCATACATATGGTGGGCTGGTATCTGAGCTGGATCATGCTGCCTCTGAAAAGGTCAATTTGTCTGATTCTTATATAAGTACTACTAAAAAGTTTAAAAAGCAATAAGTCAGAATAAAATAAAGTGTTAACTAATTTAATGACTTCTAATAATTTTATTAGAAGACTATTTGTAACACAAAATTCACTTTTCATATTAATGGCATAGATGCAGTGATCATGTAATGTAATACTGCCACCTATTGTCCAAGAGCTAAAAATACATCATGTCTTTAATCCAAACCAACTAGAATTTTAACAGCCAAAAAAAGAGCCAACATTATTTTACATGTTCCAGTGTCAACATCTGAAAAAAGGTTTTTTCCTCAAAATCAGAGACAACAATGCAAAAAAAATAGATTTTTAAGTGAAGCTTTCATGGTAATTACTCATCTGCCCATTTTCTTAAACAATAAAGTTTAAACACAGGCTATTTCTAAATGAATTATCAAAAAAAAGTTTTACAAAATCTCAAAGGGCAATATGAATCATTAAGCAATTAAGCAAAAGTGAAGTTTATGAAAATCTGTTTGTCTCTGTAAATTTGTCACTCATAAAAATTCTAAAATATTTTGAAGGGTGTACTTTAGGCAGAAAGATTCCAGATAAAGGTCTGAGGTGCAAGATGGAATGAAGAGTAAAGACAGTGAAAAATATGTGGATGTGTTGAATTAAACACTGACCGTATAAAATATTAGTAAGGCCTAGAAAAAAAAATTCTAAAATATTAAAACTAAAAAATATTTTTAAGTTGTTCAGTATCAGAATGCCAGCAATTTTGAAAAGACTGGTCATCTTAATACAACTGAGCACTCCAGAGCATTTATTCACAAAAATTACTGCAACTATATGTGAGCTGAAGTACTACCACTTACACGCTACAAGAAATGCAAACAAGAAGTTTAAGTGACCTGAAAAGGTCAGGCCAAAAGTGGAACAGGATGAAAAATGATCGCAAGTTCCCAGAGAAAGACGATAAAAAAAGATGAAGTTTCCCCGCATCTACCAGTGAGAAAATTGAGCTTAAAACTTTTATCAAAATAATTTGATTATCATGCAAGCTATTAACTATGAGTGGACATTCACTTTGACATAATACCAGGCTAAAAAAGTCAGGAACTGGAGCCAAAGTATTTTAGAATTCACAAGAGTGAATTAGATTTTCTCTTTATCTCTGTAAAAGGTGAAGAATCTAATCAACCATGCAAGTTCACTCTCAAACATAAGGAAAACATTGCTCAGGATTTAAACAACAAGAACAAAATTAACACTACTTAATTTGTATGGATAACACACAATTTAGTACAGAATCAAAACTAGTGCCACTTAGTAGGCTGATGGTTGAAACATAGTTTTGTGCTTCCTATCACAAGAGGAGATTCCTGTTGAGATGAAAAGACGAGATAAACAAAAAACTAAATGTTTCCATGCTCTATTTAAAGAAGAAAAAGAAAACTAGAATGTAGAGATCAGAAAAATCAGCATGTGTCCTATTTTATGTCACAGTAATGAAGAGTCCCAACATATAAGTATCATACCACAATACTCGTTCATCAGATTTGGCCTCAAACGACCTGTGACCATTCAAACACTAAATATATTCTCAAGATATAAAGATCTGCCACCAATGAGGACAATGAAAATAATTTACCAACAATCAAAAGAAATAATCCAAAAACAACAACCAAAGCAGCATTATTTGGGGGGTAGGGGGTCAGTCTATAAAAATTGCTCACTTGAAGAACACACTCATGAAATGTATGTGTTCAAATCATACTTCTGTAAAAAGCCACTGTACCTACAAGGACAGTTTAACTGCTTTCCATAATACTGATTTAATTCTATCATGCAAACAGGTATCTGAGTTTTAGAGAATGACATCATTTTTCCTCAGCAGGTTTCATTCTTTGAAATGAGAAGCAAGCAGGCATTATCTTATAAGTTATAAACCACCCTTTTCCTCAAAATAAAAAGGATTTGAAAGAGGCAGCGAACAAGCATTTATTTCTCTGAGCCTCTGTGAGGTCTTACTATGGAGTAATTATATTCCTAGATTCACACAGTTAGAAGTAGCAATTTCAAGTATATACCTAATCTCTCTTTCTTCCCCAAATAGTAAAAATATCTACCATTGGTAACTGAGATTTCTGAATTTCTCTGTATACTGTTTTCAGTAACCTCTGTGTACATTATACATAATCTATTATAGATCTCATTTTATCAATTACAGAGTTAAACGAAAATATTTTTGGTCTACATGTGACTAATGAAATATTATAAACTATTAAGCAATAATAATTTTTATAAACTCTCATTATTCCACAATAACAAAAGAGACCACTGGCATAGGTATCCAGAAATCATTCATATATCTAACCTAAATGAAAGATCTGTAGAGATTTCCTTATTAAATATTTTAAGGAAGCTAATGTTTATATTTTCTGGGCCTATGGCTTCTAGACAAGTAAGAAAGTGGTCCTATAGTCTACTGCATTCAAGCCAGACTAGAATTAAAACTGATAAATTTCTGAAGTGGGTAAAATCAACAGTATGTAAAATTAATACGAATACATATAAGTAATACAGGCATATAAAAGAAATAAACTACATTAATAAGAAAAATAAATTTCACATTCAAGTGATTAAGGAACCAATTTCCCTTTTTACTATTCCCAAATATGAAACGAAAATTAGGTTTGCATAACAAAGTTTAATATTCTTGTATAAACACATCAAGACTTATTTTACATAGAAGAGTACTGTTATGAGACTAAAAACCTGCTAATAGGCTAAAATGAATTAACATGTGTTAGATATTAAATATCACCTAGGATAAGTCAAGCTCTGTATTTTTTTTTTTTTTTTTTTTTTTATTTTTGGCTGCGTTGGGTCTTCGTTGCTGCACGTGGGCCTTCTCTAGTTGCAGTGAGCGGGGGCCACTCTTTGTTGCGGTGCGCGGGCTTCTCATTGTGGTGGCTTCTCTTGTTGCGGAGCACGGGCTCTAGGCATGCAGGCTTCAGTAGTTGTGGCACACGGGCTCAGTAGTTGTGGCTTGCGGGCTCAGTTGCTCCGCGGCACGTGGGATCCTCCCGGACCAGGGCTCGAACCCGTGTCCCCTGCATTGGCAGGTGGATTCTTAACCACTGTGCCACCAGGGAAGCCCCTGAATTTTTTTAATATTTAGGAAGTTACCTTAAAGGCTATTTTCTTAATTTTCAAACTGCACCATCAGAATGTATTAAGGTAAGTACAGGCTAAATTATACAAAAATTACTAATGAACACAGAGAAGTAATTCTAAAAGCAGATTGAGTGTTTTTACCTGTTTTAAGACTGATTTTGCTGTCTAAAGAATGAGTTATCAGGACTTCCCTGGTGGCACAGTGGTTAAGAATCCGCCTGCCGGGCTTCCCTGGTGGCGCAGTGGTTGAGAATCTGCCTGCCAATGCAGGGGACACGGGTTCGAGCCCTGGTCTGGGAGGATCCCACATGCCGCGGAGTGACTGGGCCCATGAGCCACAACTACTGAGCCTGAGCGTCTGGAGCCTGTGCTCCGCAACAAGAGAGACCGCGATGGTGAGAGGCCCGCGCACCGCGATGAAGAGTGGTCCCCACTTGCCGCAACTAGAGAAAGCCCTCGCACAGAAACGAAGACTCAACACAGTCATAAATAAATAAATAAATAAATAAAAGAACGTGAATTTCTTTAAAAAAAAAAAAAAAAGAATCCGCCTGCCAATGCATGGGACATGGGTTCGAGCCCTGGTCCAGGAAGATCCCAGATGCCGCGGAGCGACTAAGCCCATGCGCCACAACTACTGAGCCTGCGCTCTAGAGCTCACAAACCACAACTACTGAGCCCGCGTGCCACAACTACTGGAGCCCGCGTGCCTAGAGCCCGTGCTCCACAACAAAAGAAGCCACCGAAATGAGAAGCCTGCGTACCAAAATGAAGAGTAGCCCCGCTCACCTCAACTAGAGAAAGCCCATGAGCAGAAACGACACCCCAACGCAACCAAAAATAGATAAATAAATAAATAAAAATAAATTTTAAAAAAAAAGAATGAGTTATCAAAAACAGAGTTAATGACATACGGTTATTTACTTACTGAAGGAAACAATGCTATGAAAGGAATAACTTTCCAATCTGCCCTTTCCCTCACATCCATCTTGAAGCTAGGACGGGCCAACTACACATGCAAAGGCAATTTGCTATGTGATATAGACAAGTGGTCAAGAGCAATGTTTTGGAGCAACAGACTTTACCGCCCATGTGATTTAAAGTAAGAAACAACCTCTCCATTCTCACCTATATGAATGGATGCTAATATGTCCTTATATCACAAGGACTAAGCATGATAACACATATAAAGCACTGGGCCATTCACTGCCTCTCACAAAGCATTCAAATTATGTTCCCATTTAATGTACATACAACAGAAACAGATACAGATGTGTGTATGTGACAGTTCATATACATATATATTTCCTAACTCTGTCCACTGAGAGGACCTCGAAGCACTGATAACATCACAATAGCAATAAGCACAACTAGTGCCCAGATCTCTGGTCTGGTTCTAAACACTATTCTCCTAATGAAAGGGGTCAGGATTCCTTGGAAAAGTGGTTGCTTCTGAGGCTGGGGAAGGGAAAATACAACACTAGAATATCTTGTGGTGCCAGAAAATAAGGAAGTGCTCAAAAAGGAATGGGGGCATGTTGGAAGGACACAGGAGCCAGCCTAAACAAGGTCCTATGGCCAAAGCTGGAACAATACAAGCAACAAAATAAATAATGATAGCTCTGAACTATAACCTATAGAATAAAATAAATATCCATGAGTTCATACTGATATCAACAAATAAAATGGGGAGGAAAGGACAGCCCTTCCTTACAGAAGACTCTGATTAATAAATGTGGAAGAAAAGAAGAAAATAGAAAATCACCACTAAGCAAATATCACAGTAATAACTGTTGCAGACAAGATCCACCAACAGATACTAAAATTATCGAATAGTAAAATTACTAGGCAAGAGGTTGAGGAGACACAGGATATTTATTAGTTACAATGAGAAAAATAGTAACTTTACTGTGGAGAAATCTGACAGACAAGGGGTAGTGTACTAACATCATGAAGCCCCCTGCCCGATGTGATGCACTGAGAAGGATATAATATCACTTCTGTGCTCTTCTTGCCAAAAATGCATAATTACCTTACTCTAATCTAAGGTAATCATAATTACCTTACTCTATCAGACAAACCCAAGGTGAGGCACATTCTATAAAATAATCAATTTTCTTTCAGAAGTGTCAAAGTCATAAAAGATGAGAAAAAACGGAGCAACTGTCACAGATTGGAGGAGACTAAGGAGGCATTACAAATAAACATAAGGTGAGATCCTAGATTGGATACTGGAACATAAAAAGGATGTAAAAGGGAAACCTGACAAAATTCAAACAAGATCTGTAGTTTAGATAATAGTATTGCGCTAACGCTAATTTCCCAATTTATTAATTATACTACAATTATGCTAGATATTAAGATTAGGGGAACCTGGATAAAGGGCATATACAAACTCTCAATTTTACTACTTTCCTGTAAGTCCAAACTTATTTCAAAATAAAGGTTTTTTTTTTAATATTTTATACACACACACACACATACACACACACACACACACACACAGAGTCATCCCTAAGTATGTGAAGGGGATTGGTTCCAGAACCTGCAGCAGAGACCAAAATCCACATATCCTCAAGTGCCATAGCCAGCCCTCCATATCCGAGGGTTCCACATCCTAGGATTCAACCAACCACGGATTGTAAACATAACAGTGTATGTACTGAAAAAGGTCCCCGGATAAGTGGACCCACACAGCTCAAAGCTGTGCTGTTCAAGGGTCAACTGTAGTTATCTAGACAACATATATTAGGTATCATTTTGTTTTCCCTTAAAATCATCAAGTTATGCTAAAATGTCCTTTAGTTGCTGAAGTTAGAATAGCTATCTCTAAAAATCTTAGCTCTGAAAAATTTAATCAATAAAATACATTACAGATCTCATTACCTGTAATTTTATATCCATAAGCAGCCAGTTGTCCAGCCATATATTCTCCATCTGAATTATTATGAGAACAGCCCCAAGTTCGTATCCAAATTTTCTGTATGCCTGGAATAGTGCTGTTAATGAATTTAAAAAAAGTCTCATTAAGGGATTTTTTAAATAAAAAGCACTAGGTAATTTCTGGGCCCATTATGCAAAAATACTCACTCACTGCAATCCATTCACAGGCTATTCATTAAATGCACCAACTTAATACATAATCTGCTGTTACACCAAAAATCTAAATACAAGATAAAATAACAGCACAGAATTCTAAGACTCTAAATAAAAAATATCTTTTCTCTGAGTTGTATTTTACATTCAGTACTACTAAATACTACCACTAAGTTCAACTCCTGGAAAGGTACAAACAAATAACAATAGCACAGAAAATGGTTCTAGCAGCAATGGCAAATAAAGTTAAATACATCTAAAGACTACTATATACTAGTTACAATCTTTATTTTATAACTTACAGATATTAATAACTGAATCAAAATGAAAATCTGTCACTCTACAGCACTATTCAAAGCATTCCGTATATAAAAATAGAGTTCTAAAAAATGTAATATTTTTACAAAGGAAATAAAAGGACTTTCAACTTGGATTGCCCTGATAATTAATAATTAAATAGATATTACCTTAATGACATGTTTAGGACAAACTTAATAAACTTCATTCATTAAAATATAAGCAAATTTTAAATTCATACATCTTATGAATCTGTTCCAAACAAAATAATCAAGTGTGTATTAAAACTCTCAACAATTTACTAGGTAAACAAATATAAGCATATTAAAACTATATAACTGCATATTCCTTTCTGGCTACGTTGTATTAGAGTTTCACTAGAGACCTAATATAACAGTGTAAACAGCACAATAATTTGTGCCCAATGCCTTTAGATGATCCACAAGTATTTGTAAATTTGCTAAGAAAAACCAAATACCCAAACCACCACTATCTCATAAGAATCACAAATTCCAATAAAATTTTTAATGTGGGAGTAAAAATTACACACCAACTACTGTAACAGCAAAGAGATCCAGCCAGGGGAGGGTGCAGGGGGGCAGCTATCTTTGTGCCAAATACTGCCCTAGGCCCTGCCTTTAAGAAACATGCAATTTGACATCTTTTTCTTCTTTAGTCAATGACTTTGCTAAATTTAAAACCATTCAAATTAAAAACAAAACAAAACAAAAAAAACACTACATATTTCCTCTCAAAATTTCAAAGGTTTTTTTAAAAGAGACATTATGTATATCATATACAGTAGTGCCAGCCTCTCCCCTGGTATGATACTGAATATAATTTCAAAGAAAAGAAAAGCTTACCTATCACTTGGTGGACTGTTTTCGTCTTGTAAATATTTTTGGGTATTTCGCCTTCGCACCTTTGGAATAACGTGCTTTCTCGCAAAATGCCTATCTTGGGGCTTTGAATCTTCTTGTGACACAATATCTTCTATGTCATCCAGGAATGTATCACAGGATGCAGAAGGCATCTTCTCTATCACATAAAAAAGTTATAAATGATTCAAGCGTATGAGTCCCTCAGAAAATCTGTTTAACATAACATTACCCGTGAAACAGTCTCGCCAAACTTGAATCTAATAAAGCCTTTAGATTTTAACTTCAAGTTTACAGAAAATACAGGAGATACAGTAAAAGAAACACCAGATAAATCTTATTGATAGTGGGACATTCCAGGGTTCAACTGGAACTATTTCTTCAACAAATCAGTGTCATGGAGAAAAAAGCAGGAAAGGAACTGTTCAAGATTAAAGGAGACTTAAAAGATAATATGAACACACTTCATGTTCTTGATCAGGTCTTACTTTGTCCAAACAACTGTAAGACATTTTGGGAACAATTAGGGAAATCAGAATATGAACTGGGTATTAGACAGTATTTGGATATTGCAATAAATCATTAGATATAAAGTACTGTCTTTATGTTTAAAATCTTATTTTTTAGAGATGCATACTGAATATGTGGAGGTAAATTTATTTTAAAACAATAAAAAATAGGGGCTTCCCTGGTGGCGCAGTGGTTGAGAACCTGCCTGCTAATGCAGGAGACGCAGGTTCGGGCCCTGGCCTGGGAAGATCCCACATGCCGCGGAGCGGCTGGGCCCGTGAGCCACAGTTGCTGAGCCTGCGCGTCTGGAGCCTGTGCTCCGCAGCGGGAGAGGCCGCGATGGTGAGAGGCCTGCGCAGCGCGATGAAGAGTGGCCCCCGCTTGCCACAACTAGAGAAAGCCCTCGCACAGAAACGAAGACCCAACACAGCCAAAAATAAATAAATAAATAAATTAAAAAAAAAATAGATTAAGACATGGGGAAACATTTACAACTCTTAAATCTAGGAAATAGACATGTTGGTGTTTATTATCCAATTCTACTTTCCTGAATGTTCAAAATTTTTATAATTAAGAAAAGAAAATGTGGACACTGCTTCCAGGAAGATGAAATGAACATATTTTCCCTATCCCTCCCACTAAGTACAACTAGAACTCCAGACGTATATGTAAAATAAACATAAGAACATTTTGAAAGATGGAGAGAAGGCAGACCGGCTAGGGACCTTGCAACCCAAGGAACACCACCATGGCGAGCTACTTGGGTTTTGTTTTGCCTCTTATATCCCAGACTTGGAGCTGAAGAAGCCAGAAACCCAGAAATGCCAACAGGTGCAGACAATAAAAGCCCTCAACAAAACAAAAGCCTGGTCTGTTGCCAAAGAACCAGAAAAGTGGCAGCCTAACAAGACAGAAAACTTTTAGACAATAACCATTCCACCCCACACAAACACCAAAAAAAACACAAAACTGCAAAACACAATTCAGTGGAGGAAAGATAGCCTTTTCAATAATTTCTGCTCGAGCAACTGGACATTTATAGACAAATAAATGAACAACCACCTAAGTCTCACACCTTATACAAAACTTAATTCAAATAGATCCTGGACTAAAATGTAAAACAAAACTATAAACTTTTAGGAAAAAATCCTAAGAGAAAGTCTTCTGGATCTAGAACTAAGTGAATTGTTTTTAGACTTGACACCAAAAGCACCATCCATAAAAAGAAAAATTAACAAGCCCAGACATCACCAAAATTAAAGACTTTTACTCTGCAAAAGACCCTTTTGAGAGATGAGACGTCAAGCTGTAGACTGAGAAAAAAATATTTGCAAACTACATATCTGACAAAGGACTAGTATCTAGAACTCAAAACAGAATAGTAAAAAAAAAAAAGAAAGGAAAAAGAAAAGAAAAAAATTCAGTTAGAAAATAGACAAAAGACAAAGAGATATTTCACCTAAGAGGATATCCAGAGGGAAAAATAAGCACATGAAAAGAGATTCAACATTACTAGCCATCAGAGAAATATAAACTAAAACCACAATGAGATATCACTACATAGCTATCACTAACATAAAAAACAGTGACAACACTAAATGCTGGCAAGGATGTAGAGAAACTGGATCACTCATACAATCCTGGTGGGAATATAAAATGGTACAGCTGCTCTGGAAAACAATCTGGCATTTTCTTAAACTAATCATGCAACTACAATGCAACCCAGCAACTGTACTTCTAGGTGTTTATCCAGGAGAAATATTATGACAGTCACACAAAAACCTAAAATAAATATTTACAGCAGCTTTCTTTGTAAGAGCTAAAACCTGAAAACAACCCAGATGCCCTTCAACGGTTGAATGGTTGAGTAAACTGAGGCACACCCAATACCATGGAATACTACTCAGCAACAGAAAGGAATGAACTATTGACACATGTAACAACCTGGATGAATCTCTAGAGAATTATGTTCAGCGAATAGAGCCAATTGCAAAAGGTTACCTACTGTATGATTACATTTATATAACATACGTGAGATTGAAATAACAAAATAATGGAAATGGAGGACAAAATAGTGGTTGCCAGTGATTAAGGAGAGGATGGAGTGGGAGGAAAGTGAATGTGACTATAAAGGTCAGTGTGCGCGATCCTTGTGGTGACGGAATGTTCTGCATCCTGACCACATCATGTCGATATCCAGGTTGTGATACTGTACATATTACAGTTTTGCAAGATGTTACCTTTGGGGGAGACTTGGGTAAAGTGTACAGCATCTCCACATAATTTTTATAACTAAGTAAATCTACAATTATGTTAAAATAAAATACGTAAGAAGAAAAGCTACCTGAAAAATGAAACGTGCAGGCATAACTCAAAGATAACTGCAGGTTCAGCTCCAGACCACCGCAATAAAGCAAATGTCATAATAAAGGGAGTCACATGAATTTTTTGATTTTCCAGTGTACATAAAAGTTATGTTTACACTATACTGTAGTCTATTAAGTGTGAAATAGCATTATATCTAAAAAAACTATGCATATGCCTTAATTTTAAAATACTTTGTTGCTAAAAATAAGGTTAACCACCATCTGAGGCTTCAGAGAATTATAACCTTTTTGGGGGTGGAGGGTCTTGCCTCCATGCCGATGGCTGCTGACTGGTCAGGGTGGTGGCTGCTGAAGGGGGGTGGCCGTGGGAATTTCTTAAAATAAGACAACAGTGACGTTTGCCCATCAATTGACTCTTCCTTTCATGAACAGTTTCTCTATAGGCATGCAATGCCGTTTGACAGCATTTTACCCACAGTAGAGCTTCTTTTGAAATTAAAGTCGATTCTCTCAAACCTTGCCTCTGCTTTATTAACTAAGTTTACGTAATATTCTAAATCCTTTGCTGTCATTTCAACAATCTTCACAGCATCTTCACCAGGAATAGATTCCATCTCAAGAGATCACTTTCCTTGCTTATCCATAAGAAGCAACTCCCCATCCATCCAAGTTTTACCATGAGATTGCAGCAATTCAGTCACGTTTTCAGACTCCATTTCTAATTCTAGTTCTCTTGCTAATTCCACCACATCCGCAGTTATCTCCTCCACGAAACCTTGAACCCCTCAAAGTCATCCATGAAAGTTGGAATCGACTTGTTCCAAACTCCTGTTAATGTTGAAATTTTGACCTCCTCCTACGAATCACGAATGTCTTCAATGGCACCTAGAATGGTGACTCCTTTCCAGAAGGTTTTCAATTTACTTTGCCCAGATCCATCAGAGGAATCACTATCTATAGCAGCTTAGCCTTATAAAAACATATTTCTTCAATAATAACACTTGAAAGTCAAAAGTACTACTTGACCCATGGGCTGCGGAATGGACGCTGTGTTAGCAGCATGAAAAACATTAATCTCCTTGTATATCTCCATCAGAGCTCTTGGGTGACCAGGTGTACTGTCAATGAGCAGTAATATTTTCAAAGGAATGTTTTTTCTAGGCAGTAGGTCTCAATAGTGGGCTTAAAATATTCAGTAAACCATGTCATAAACAGATGTGCTGTCATTCAGGCTTTGTTGTTCCATTTATAGAGCACAGGCAGGGAAGATTTAGCATAATTCTTAAGGGCCCTAGGATTTCCGGAATGGTAAAGGAGCACCGGCTTCAACTTATCATTATCAGCTGTATTAGCCCCGACAAGAGAGTCAGTCTGTCCTTTGAAGTTTTGAAACCAGGCACTGAGCCACTGTAATTAACTCAGCTAGATCTTCTGGACCTTCTGGGTAACTTGCTGCAGCTTCTACATCAGCACTTGCTTCTTCACCTTGCACTTTTACGTATGAAGACGGCTTCTTCCCTTTAACCTCATGAACCAACCTCTGCTAGCTTCAAACTTTTCTTCTGTAGCTTCCTCACCTCTATCAGCCTGCACCAAATTGAACAGAGTTAGGGCCTTGCTCAAGATTAGGCTTTGGCTTAAGGGAACGTTGCGGCTGGTTTGATCATCTATCCACACCACTCAAACTTTCTCCATAGCAGCAATAAGGCTGTTTTGCTTTTTTATCATCCATGTGTTCACTGGAGGATCTGTTTCAATATCCTTCAAGAACGCTTCCTTTACATTCACAATTTGGCTAACTGGCACAAGAAGCCTAGCTTTCAGTCTATCTCGGCTTCCTCATTAAGCTTAATCACTTCTAGTTTATTTAAACTGAGAGACATGCAATTCTTCCTTTCACTTGGACACTTAGAGGCCACTGCCGGGTTATTAAGTGGCCTAATTTCAGTATCGGTGTGTCTCAGGGAATAGGGAGGCACGAGGAAAGGGGGAGAGACGGGGGAAGGGCCAGTTGGTGTAAGTAGGAGCGCACATTTACCAATTAAGTTCACTATCGCATACAGGCGTAGTTCAAGGCGTCCCAAAACAACTACAACAGTAACAAAGATAAATGATTACAGATCACCATAACAAATATAACAATGATGAAAGAGTTTGAAATACTGCGAGAATTACCAAAACGTGACACAGAGACACAGAGTAAATGCTGCTGGGAAAATGGCACCAACAGACATGCCGGATGCCGGGTTGCCACAAAGCTTCAATGTGCAAAAACAAAAACAAACAAACAAAGGCAACATCTGCGAAGCACAATAAAGCGAAGCACAAGAAAATGAGATCTGGGGCTTCCCTGGTGGCGCAGTGGTTGAGAATCTGCCTGCCAATGCAGGGGACACGGGTTCGAGCCCTGGTCTGGGAAGATCCCACATGCCGCGGAGCAACTAGGCCCGTGAGCCACAATTGCTGAGCCTGCGCGTCTGGAGCCTGCGCGTCTGGAGCCTGTGCTCCGCAACAAGAGAGGCCGCGATAATGAGAGGCCCGCGCACCGCGATGAAGAGTGGCCCCCACTTGCCGCAACTAGAGAAAGCCCTCGCACAGAAACGAAGACCCAACACAGCCATAAATAAATAAATAAATAAATAAAAATTGTATAACTTTAAAAAAAAAACCAACAGATTTATTTTTAAAAAAAAAAGAAAGAAAATGAGATCTACCGATCCTTGAGGACACTTGCTGGCAGACCTCCGCTAACACTGTGTCCAGACCGGAAGCAAGTGCTTCACAGCACCACCTCATTAACCGTTCACAACAACTCCAGGAGGTAGGGGGTGGTGTTATACTCACTTTAAAGAGTAATCTAGGGAATCCCCTGGCTGTCCAATGGTTAGGACTCCGCACTCTCACTGCCAAGAACCTGGGTTCCATCCCTGGTCGGGGAACTAAAATCCCATAAGCCGCGTGGCACAGCCAAATAAAAAAAAAAAATGAAGAGTAATCTAAAACACAGAGAAGCTAACTTACCCAAAGCAGCTCAAAGACTCCACGGCAGATGAGCCTGAGCCCACGTGCTGTGTGAGACTCTACGGCCTACTTAATTACCCGGAATGACCACTTTTCATCCAGGTCGCCTAAACCAGCGTTAAGGGTCCTACACTCTCCACTGGTCTCGAGCCTTTCTGATGAATTTTCCTTCTCTTCATTTGTCAGATTCCCATCTTTCCATTAACAGAGCATTTCCAGCCAGGCTCACTTTGTGCCCTTGGCTATAATGCACTCTTTACAAGTATGACAAACTACGCCCTGTAAATCAGACAAATCTGTGTTCAAATCTCAGCTAGCTTTACATTGCTCAGAAGAACAAAAGCTCAGAAATAACCCAGATGGCAATCAATCAAGAACTGTTTAAATTATAGTGAACACACATACCACGTGGTCAGGGTAGGACTGTCAGTCACAGGCCTCCTCCTTCCCCAGGTGCAGCCATGGCACATGAGACCCATGCCTGCCAGAGTAATTCATCCTCTGGGCCACAACGATTGGTTCAGGTTTGGACATGACAAGCCGAGCCAGTCAGAATCATCACGAGAACTTCTGTGCCGGGGCTAACAGGAGAGCTGGCTTCTCTTTCACTGAAGTGGCTAAGTTAGGAGGCTGTCAGCTTGAGGATACTGGGGGCCATCTTGCCTGTCACAAAGCAGAAACCTACCCAAGGCAGCAAAGCCGTCTAAGAGCTGGAGAGATAATGAGCAACACTGACATTATTTGAGCAACTGGGTCCAACCAACGCCTGCAGCCAGATGCAGCCCTGCTCTGCCCAGTCACGTGAGCTAATAAATTCCCTCTGTGGCTTAAATTCATTTGAGTTGGGGTTTCTGTTCTTGCAAACGAGAGCCCTGGCCGACTCAGCAAACTATAGGTAAGGTGAAATGAACTAGGTTAGTCTTTCCCAAATTCGTTCTATTTATTAACTATCAGTGAAGAAATAGTTCTGTGGTCAAATAAATTTGGGAAAGTCTGCCTCTTACAGGTTCCCAGTATGCATTAGTAGAGCAAGGACTGGGAAGAGCTGCGGTAAAGAAACTTAAACTCGCTGATCTTCGGAGTTTTCTGAAAATTAATTTCTCACAGATCTCCTCTTCATGAGGCTGCAGAGGGTACTGAAAACAGAAGGCCTGAATGAAGCCGACCCTCAGATCCCCTCCCACATTCTGTACAGATGGATGACTTCATTCTCTTACCGGGAAATGGGTCTTTGCCCACATATCAATCCGTTACAGTGAATGAACTGCCCACCCGCCTTAGAACAATCCCTCTACTCTGACCTGCTCGAGCACAGAATTCCAGCCATGCTTCCTCTTCTTGCATCATCACTAATTGTCTCTTTACTAAATCACTACTATCTGGGTATAAACATACTGTTATTTCTACCATTTGAAAAACAAAAACCTTATCCGGACCCCACTTCCTCTACCTACTATCTCCACCACATTTCTATCCTTTAAAAGAAAACTCCTTGCAAGAACTGTCTCCAATTTCCCCCTCCCATTCTCTACTAAACCGGGCTTTCACCCCGACCACTCCACCAAAACCGACCACTCCACCAAAACCGCTGTCCTGATTTCAGTGACTCACAACAGTGTACACAGCGGTCAATTCTCAGCCATCTCGCCTGACCCGGTCTGCAGCATCTGACACTACTGTCCACGCGTTCCCTCCTAAAGCTATCTTCTTCACTGGCTTCTGGAATCCCACACTCTGAGTTCTCCTCCTACCATGTCAACCACTCCCCAAGTCTCCTTTGCGGGTTCCTCCTCATCTCTCCAACTTCTCAACGTGGAATGCCCACAGGACTTCTCTTCTCTAGTTACAGACACACCCTAGGTGATCTCATCCAGTCCCGAGGCCTTGAAATACCAACTGTATGCTTATATAACCAGCCCCAGTCCTCCCCTGAACTTCAGGCTCAGATGTCCAACTGCCTATTCAACACCCCTGCTTGAATGTCTAATAGTTATTTCAAAATTAAAAGGTCAAAAACAAAACTCTTGATCCTCTCCCCACCTCACCCCACTTGCAACCAACAACATCACACCAGATGCTCGCGCAACTTTCCCCGTCTCACTTAAAGGCAACCCCAACCTTCCACCCACTCAGGCCAAAAATCCTGGAACCATCCCTGACTCCTCTCTTTCCTTCACCCTAAACCCAATCCACCAACAAAAGCCTGCTGGCTTGACCTTCCAAATATGTTCAGAATCTATTTCTGACCATACCCACTGTTACATTCTTGGTCCAAACCAACATTAACTCTTGCCTGGATGACTGTAATAGTCACCCTGCTTCTACCCTTAATTCCCAAAGGACACTTGCAGCACGTAAGCCAGGGATCCCTTTAAAACCTAAATTCTTCTCAGGCTTCTGATCAAAACCTTCCCTTGGTATTCCATCTCAGAGTAAAAAGCCCCAGAGTAAAAACTGCTACAAAGTTCTACAAGGACATAATCAGCTTCCTGTTACCTCTGTGACCCCACTGCCTACCACTCTCCCCTCTCACTCCACTCGGCCACACGGGCATCCTGGCTAGTTCACACCCGCCAGGCACACACTGATCGAAAGGTCTTCGTCTTGCCTGGAATGCCTTCAAGCCCTTTGGGACTTTGTTCAAATGTCACCAGTGAGGCCTTCCTGAGCAACTCCCACCTCACCAGGTACACACACCTCCTATCCGCCTTCCCCGCCTTGTTTCCTTACCACAGCACTTCACCACCTGCTTAGATATTACAGGGGAGCAAACTTGCCACCCCAAAATGTCTGCTTGCCACGCCGATTATTTTGAGCTGAAAACAATCAAGGACCAAAAGATTCAGGAAGAAACTCTGACCTTCCCCGTAAATGCCTAAAAGAATGCAAACAGAGCATCTGTTCCAGGAAAGGAGTAATCACCACAGATAACTAGAGTATGAACTACGTGTGCAGACAGGGAGGAACCTAGCAAAGTCTGTTTGTTAAAATTCCTCTCTGTTACCAAACATTTGCTTTTCCATGGCATGGCAATTGCCTTCCTCCCCTCTGAGGTCCCAAACCACTACCCCCAAGATCCTCTTTTGTCTTTAGCTGAAGACAAAAGGGTTTAAGGCAAGGGTTTCAACCACTTGGGCGAGTTACTGTTTGCCTGGGTCTCTCCCATGTATACATGTTATTAAACTTTCGTTTTATTTGCCTCCTGTTAATGTCAGTTTAATTCCTAGACCAGCCAGAAGAACCTAGAAAGGTAGAGGAAAATTTCTTCCTCCATGAAAATATCTTCATTATTTTGTTACTATCTCTTTCTACTAGGATATATACTCTTGGGGGGGATGGGGGGGCGGGGGGAGGTAAAGGATTTTGGGTGCTTTGTTCACTGCTTTATCCCAGGTGGTGCCTAGAACTGTCTAGCACACTGCAGCTTCTCAATGAATACTTTCTACTGTACACTACCCAGTCTAACGAAATATGCCCCCTCTGCTACCTCCCACTCTGCCCCAACTGTAATAATCTTTCAGACATTCTCTGAGCAGGCCAAACTAGCTTCTGACTCAGGGTCTTCACACTTGCTCTTCCTCTGCCTTGAATATCATCCCCAGATATTCGTATGCCTTGATGCCTACTTCCCTACTCAAATGACACCCTGGAGAGGCCTTTTCCTAATCACCCCATCTAAAATAAGCACACACTGATTAGGCATCCCACACGTTCTCACCGGCCTCTAACCCACTTCACGCTTCATTTTTCTTCATAACACTTACCCACCTGACTCCATATATATAACTGCATCTGTCTTTCTCACTACAGTGTAAGCTCCATAAGAACAAGGGTGTCATCTCTTTTTCACCATTACATCTACAACACCTGTAACAATGCCTAGCACACAGCAGACGCAGAATATCTGTTGAATGAATGGATAAATAAACACTTGCTTAAGCTGAATTTAGCTAATCTTTCTATAACGTAGGAGGAAATTCTTACAGTAGGTGAGAAGGTGAAATAAATACCCAACCCCTACGGTTTCTTCTATAAACTATGACTCTATGAAATAACAAAGTTAAGTGAGAAAGGCTAAGACCAGGTAGTGCCTTTCAATGTTACTAAAGAACTACTGAAGGATTATAAATTGAATGACATATATTCACTTTTTTTAATTACACAATATTTACATCCCATACACAATTGCTTACGGATCCACTGAAGGGAAACAGTATGGAAGAAGAGAGATGAGAGGGGTCTACTGCAGTAGACATACAATATCAGAGTTAGGGAAGCAAGGAACACTGCTAAGCCTCTTATTTTACAAAACTGAAGTCCAGAGGAGCTAAAAGATTTGTCCACTGATAGAGCTAAAATTAGAACCTAGGCCCTCTCTCAACACCAAGCTCTCCCCACATGGCTCTGCTTCATTGGCAAAGCACAAATAATGCAAGAGTCTAAGGCAACCCTAAGAAAGAAAAACATTCCAGAAAAAAATGGGCAAAGCCAAAACCAGCAACACACTTAAGAAATGCAAATAGCCATTAAGCATAGGAAAGAATGCTCAAACACACTAAGGGCATGTGTTTAAACAAGGAGTTACTTTCCATCTACCCCACTGATAACAAAGACTGACAAAAACCCAACTGTTAGCTGAAAGCATGGTAAAACTGACATACCCTTTCTGAAGGGCAATCTGGCAATACATATCTAACTTTAATACATATATCCTTTTGCCGAGCAATTCCATTTCCAGAAATTCACTCTAGGGACACAAAAGAGACAAATATATAATGCAGAGGTTCCTAAACCTGGCTGCATATAGTAAGCACCTGAACAAACTCACTCATCACTATTAATTAGCTCAAGTTCTTACTGCCAACGAACTGGTAAATGGAATTGTTAGCCTTCAGAAATTATTAAATAAGTGAATAATAATGAAAGTTTGAGAATAAAAGGAAAGCAAGATAGTAGTTAAATGGAACAACAGGATCGTATAAAGTTTTTTCTCAAAGGCAGAGGAAATCAAGTTTAATAAAGGAAATAAAAACAGTTAGTGAAAAAAGGAGATATTAAAAATGATGAAGAGAGAATAATATAGAGTACTGGTTACTTACAGAGGTGATTTATTAGGAGACCTTTTATAATAGCAAATACCCAGGCCCCATTCTCCAGAGTGGAATTTAAGGATGGGAAGGTAAAACCTGCCCAGGTGATTCCACTATACACCTCTGATT
This sequence comes from Balaenoptera acutorostrata, assembly GCF_949987535.1. Taxonomy (NCBI): domain Eukaryota; kingdom Metazoa; phylum Chordata; class Mammalia; order Artiodactyla; family Balaenopteridae; genus Balaenoptera; species Balaenoptera acutorostrata. The sequence goes on from NC_080073.1 coordinate 91,168,189, forward strand.
GAGAACCACTGTTCTCCTACAGCAAAGGTTCAGTCTTGAGTGTTCATTATAGTCACCTGAGGAGCTATGGACAATTACCGACAACTGAGCCCTGCGCTAGTTGAATCAATCGCTAGAACAGAGCCTGGACATCAATATTTTTTAAAACTTTCCAGTAATTCTCATATGTGTTGCCACAGTTGTGAACCAAAGTCCTACACCAGTAGTTTTCACAGTGTGGTTCCCACACCAGCACAATTAGGGTCACTGGGGAACTTGTTAGAAATGAAAAGTCTGGGGTCCCACTCAAAATCTCCTGAATCAGATACTCTGAGTAAAGCTCAGCAATCTTTAACAAGCCCTCCAGGTGATTTTGATGTGCACTGAAGTTTGAGAATCACTGTCCTAGAATTATTGTTTCATAAAAATCATCTAGAATGCTTGTCAAAAATATATTACCTGGTCAGCTGATTTTCAACAAGGGTGCCAAGAAAATTCAATGAGGAAAAGAGTAGTGTTTTCAACAAATGGTGCTGGGACAACTGGATAGCCACATGCAAAGAATGAAGTTGGATTCCTACTTCACATCACATACAAAAATTAACTCAAATTGATTGCAGACCTAAATTTAAGAACTAATGCTATAAAACTCTTAGAAGATAAGTGTAAATGTTCATGACATTAGAATAAGCACTGGTTTCTTAGTTATGACACCAAAAGAATAAGCAACAAAAGAAAAAACAGACTGCACTTACATTTAAGACTTTCATATTTAAGACTTTCATGCTTCAAAGGACCCCATCAAGAAAGTGAAAAGAGAGCTCATACAATTGGAGAAAATATTTGCAAATCAAATGTCTGATAAAGGTCTGGTATCAGAATACATATAGAACACGTACAACTCAACAACAGAAAGACAAATAACCCAACGAAAAATATGAGCAAAGGATTTGAACAGACATTTCTCCAAAGAAGATATACAAACGACCAATAACATGATGAGATGTCAACATCATTAGCTATCAAGAAAATGCAAATCGGGCTTCTCTGGTGGCGCAGTGGTTGAGAATCTGCCTGCTAATGCAGGGGACATGGGTTCGAGCCCTGGTCTGGGAAGATCCCACATGCCGCGGAGCAACTAGGCCCGTGAGCCACAATTACTGAGCCTGCGCATCTGGAGCCTGTGCTCCGCAACAAGAGAGGCCGCGATAGTGAGAGGCCCCCACTTGCCGCAACTAGAGAAAGCCCTCGCACAGAAACGAAGACCCAACACAGCCAAAAATAAGTAAATAAATAAATATTTTTTTAAAAAAAAGAAAATACAAATCAAAACCACAATGAGACACCACTTCACACACACTAGGATGGCTAGAATAAAAAAGACAGAGAACAACGTTGATGAGGATGTGCATTAGCTCACCCAGAGAAAGAGAACAGAATTTCTTCTAATTGGAAAGAGGACAGGACCAAGCCTTAAGAAACTCCATATTTACCTGACACACAGAAGAGAACCAGCCTATAATGGAGATCAAGAAAAAGCCACTAGAGAAGAAGAAAATCAGTGGGTCACAAAAGGAAAAGGAAGCGAGCATGTGAAAGAGGTGGACATGGTCAGTGCTGCTCAATGCAGGTAATGCAAGGTTAAGTAAAATGAATGAAAACGTTTCTTGGATTTAGTGATAGGGAGATCTTGGCATTTCCAGATAATGATGGTGGCAAAATCACTAAGAAATTAAAATTAGGCTACCTTTCTGCACGTTATAATATGTAACACGTCACTCCAACATAAAAGGCTTAAAATAAATGAGTACCTTGATTATTCGCAATTAGTCTCAAATCTTCTTGAAAGATGAGTCTGGAAAATAAAAAGTGATTAGAAAAAGCAAGCTCGCAACAACTACACAAAACCACAGTAAGGGCTCTTTAAAACTACCTAAAAGGGATTAAACTCCATAAAAGGCTACTTTATACAGCAGGGTTAATGATGTTCCATACTACTCCCAATTTCTGTCTGATTAGGACAGGTGTGTTAACATGCCACATTTGCTATGACTGAGATCCAGCGTCTGGCCGTAGTTAATAAATACTATCCAGCACTACAACACGTCTGCGTTTTTCAAGTAATACCGATAACTACAAAACAGAAATATGGCAATGAAGTAAGTATCCACATCACCTGAGACACGAAAGACACGTGTCGTCCCGAGATTCAGAAACAGGTTTTATCAGTAAACAAGAAGGAAAAGTGAAAAATCAAGACACCTAATCTTCAGACCAACTTCAGTTTAAATTTCTGAGATACAGCTCTGTGAAAGCTAGATAACTGTGAACGCCTTGTCCCGTCCCACAAACTCACTAACGCAGAAAGTGGGAAAACGAATGAAGTTAGATTTGTCAATAAGCAACGAGGTCCCTTAAATACTCCTTACAGCCCTGCAGCACCTAAGGCCAAAGACCCGTCCTCACTTCTGGCAGCGCTACCTGCCTCCCAATTCCCGCCGCCCAGCTGGTAAGTTCCCTTTTAACTGCGAAACAAACCAGCAAACCTCCCGAGAAAGACTAAAACTGGGGAAACAAGGCTCCGCCGTAAAAGGAACTCTGACCAAACCCTGCCCCTCACTGATCCACCCGCCACCCTTATCCAGCAGTCGGGAAATAACAAGCCAGCCAAAAGTAAGAGAACCTACACGCCACTCTCCGGAAACTGCAGCGACTTTAGATGGAGCTCGCCATGACACATACGTCCCGCCACGTTTATTTACGCATGCTCGCAGACGGTGGCCCGGAGAGATCAAATTACATCATCGCTGGAAGTGCGCGTTCAGGTTCAACTTGGTTTAGTAATGATTTCATTTAACGATTCTTTTGGTTGCCAGAACGAAGATAAGACCTTCAAGACCTCGAGTTCTTAGAATCGTTTAATAGCTAACTTCTCCTGAGCTCTTACTCCGTATCGGGTACTGTGTTCAGAGCTTTCCATAAACTTTATCTCCCCACTTATTTATTATTATACTTATTTTACAAAAGAGGAAACTGGGAGTTTAATTACGTGCCCAAAGTGATTCTGGTAGCAGTGACAGTCCTCTGTGCTAAACCCAACTCTGCCGGACTCCCAGAGAATCTGCTCTTTTCATTACATTTTACCAGCTTCCTCGACCTTTTGTGAAAATAGGTCGTATTAAAGAAAATGGAGAAGGGTAAAAAAAGAACAGTTGGATTGAACTTAATATAGATAATTTAACACCAAGCAAGGTTTTTTGTTGTTTTTTGTTTGTTTGTTTGTTTGTTTGTTTTAATGTTTAGAAGACAGTCTAGGAGCAGCAGTTTAGCAGAGAAAGAGAACTTTCATGGAGTATATACAGATTCTGACCTGGTTACCTTACATGAGTTATCTCACCTTATTATTCTTTACCCCAGACAATGGCCTTGTTTACCAGAAAAGCATTTCCACTTTAGAAAGTGAAGACAATAGCCATGAACAGGAAGTCGAAATTATGCCTTGCCTGACTCGGTTTCACAGTGATTTGGGGCAATTGACTTCTTTTGTAAATGACTTTCCTAGTGTATTTCCCTCTGGCTAAAATGGCACCCTTTGCTCATCCAAAAAAAAAAAAAATCTGAACTGTGACCTAAGGTCCACAGCAGTCCTCACCCAGCTGAATTAGAATTGTGTGTTTATGTTGCCCCATCTCTTTCACTAGACCAAAAGTAGGCCCTGGGTCACCTTCTTCTTGGTGGTAATCCCACTGCCTAGCTCATAATCTTGCACTTAATAGCCTCTCAATAAACATGTTGAATCAATGAATGAGTGCACCCCTTCTCCCCAAGATCTGGTTAAGTTCAAACAAATTTCACGGAGTGCATACCATATGATATGCACTTGCTGGATGCTGGAGCTAGAAAGGAAGAAAGACAACTCCCTACCACCCTTTCAGGCTACTGCAAGGATACAGCTTCAGTAGAGAATAGCAGTCCCTATGGAAGAGGAACGCAAGGGGCCTGTGGAGCACAACAGAGAGATCAGGACTTCCCCCAGGGGTGAAGTGAGGGAAATGGACAAAGGTATTCCAGACTGGGGAGACAGTGAGGGCCAATGCATGGGGGCCTGAAATTATAAACTATTGTACATTATAAAAGCAAAAAAGAGTAAAGTTGGATGACAGCAGAGAAGGCTGGAAAGGAAAGTGCAGGGATCAGATTAAGGTGAGCCTTGTTTGCTAAAATAAAGACATTAGACCTAATCCTGGATGTATTGGGTAGCATGAAAATGTCTGAGCAGAATATTCTCTCAGGAGGATGGGTTTGAGGACAACATTTCAGACATGAAGAAATAGTGAAATGCCTAAATCAAGTTGTTGGCTGTGAGCAATGGGAAAATGAAAAGGGAGGACAGAAGAGACTGAGGAGGTAAAATCAGCAAGACTTAGAGATTGATAGGTGTAGAAGAAGAGGATACAAGGAAGTTTCCAAGTTTGGGGATAAAGCAACTGATGCCAGTACTTCTTTGGCGAAATCTGTCTCTTTAGGCACTTTTAATCTGAATCATTTGAAAAGCCAGTGACACTACCTCTAGGAATTTAACTTATGGAAATGCTCACAGTTACACAAAATGACATATGTGCCAGATTATTCTTTGAAAGATTGCTTGCAATAGCAAAAGACTGAAAACTCTCTCTGGCTTCTCAATAGGGAATTGGTTAAATATCTTTATGGTGTCTACAGCTCCTGAAAAAGAAAAAGGTTGCATTCAATGCACTATCTATTCTTAAGTGGAAAAAGAAATTTGCAACATAGTGCATAGAGTGTGTGACTATAGTTACAACTACAGTTTTATACATGTATAAAATCTGTGGCAGAATATATAAATAATTGGTAACGGAGTCATGTCTCTGGGAAAAGGAACTGAGTGGCTAAAGGAAGATTTGCTTTTCCCTGTATATCATTTTGTACCTTTTATTTTTGGACCATGCAGATGTATTATTTATTCAAAAAATAAATGGATGCATTTTATAAATAAAATGACATTTGATAATTTATAATTTACTGGTTTATCTGTTACACTGTAGTATTTTCTTTCATATGAATATTTAAATTTTAAATCTTTTTATTATGTTAAGATATACATAACATAAAATTTACCATTTTAACCGTTTTTAAGTGTACAGTTCAGTAGCATTGAGTACATTCACATTTTTGTGCAGCCATCCATCTCCAGAACATTTTCATCTCCCCAAACTTAAACTCTCAACCTGTTAAACAATAAGTCCCTAATCCCCCTTTTCCCCAGCCCCTGATGACCACCATTCTACTTTCTGTCTGTATGAATCTGACTACTATAGGTTCCTCATATAAGTGGAATCATACAGTATTTGTCCTTTTGTTACTGGCTTATTTCACTTAGTAAAATGTCTTTGAGGTTCATCCGTGTTGTAGCATGTCAAATATCCTTTCTTTTTAAGGCTAAATGATATTCCATGGTATGTATATACCACATTTTGTCTACAAATTTTAAATATTTATGCTTTGTTTCTCAAATTAGATTGTAAACTTCATAAGAATAGACGCTCCATATTGTTATTGTTTTTTCAGCCAACAATATAATATTAAATGCTTTATAAATGTTGGTGGTAGACAAACCAATTCGTGTACACAAAGACGTGCTAAAAATGCAAGTGAATCTATAAAATAATAGTAAAACCTAACATTTTTTGAGAACTTATATGTGTGTGCCAGTAACCATCCTAAGCCCTCTATGTGAATTACCAAATGTTTTCATCACAATGACTCTATAAGTAATCCTATAAATTAGGAGAACTATTATTATCCTCATTATCCCCGTTTTACAGAGGAGAAAACTGAAGCTTAAGCAGTCTGACTTCAGGGACTTTCTTTTTTTTTTTTTTACTCTATATAAATACTTCAGAAGAAAGAAACTGTATACTTTCATTAAAAATGCAAAATTTCAAATAAAGAAAAACATTGGAGAGAAAAAAAGAAAAAAATGATAAGGGAAATGTGCAATAAAATCTATAAACCTTCAGAGTAATTAACTCAGTCTTTTAATATTCTTTACAGTGAAAATCGAAGAGAAAATGTGGGCAATAATGAAGTTAGAGAATTCTTACTATCTCAGCCACTAACCAAGAAAGAATAGAATAAAGTAATAAAAATTTAGGAGCACAGGGACTTCCCTGGTGGCGCAGTGGTTAAGAATCCGCCTGCCAGTGCAGGGGACACAGGTTCGAGCCCTGGTCCAGGAAGATCCCACATGCCACGGAGCAACTAAACCTGTGTTCCACAACTACTGAGCCTTTGTGCCACAACTACTGAAGCCCGTGTGCCCTAGAGCCTGTGCTCTGCAACAAGAGAAGCCACCGCAATGAGAAGCCTGTGCACCACAACAAAGAACAGCCCCTGCTCACCGCAACTAGAGAAAGCCTGCACGCAGCAATGAAGACCCAAAGCAAAAATAAAAAACAAAAAATAAATTAATTAATTAAAAAAAAATTTAGGAGCACATATCTTATTTTTGTTTTTTTTGTTTGTTTTGTGTTTTTAGGAGCACATATTTTAGATTTAGCTTATGATTTGAGTAATTAGCTAGTGTACTTATAAATTTGTTCCAATCAGTATCTTTTTATGATAAATAAATCATGCATATAATTCACTCTTGAAAAATGATAGTAAGTGTATATGAAATTTTCTGTGTAGAATATTATATAAGTTTAGTAGAATGAAATTTAAAATGGATTAATCTATTATATATGAGATAAGAAAAGTATGTGTTCTCAATTTTTAAAGTTCAGCAGGTCAACATGTATTATGCAAATATATTATTATTTATGTTAGCTTCCCACTGCATGTGGTAGAAAGCTAACTGGAATTTCTTAATTACAAAAGGATGAGGGGGCACATGAAAATTAATGCTAGACCCAGGGATTTTGATTAGATCTGATAAATTGTCAGAGTAAATTCCCCAGCTGGACACCATACAACTAAAGCAGTTTTTAAGCAAGGCTTTTCAGGTGTTTGTTTTCATAAAGGATTAAAAATAAGGAAATAAGTTAGGAGATTATCACAGTGGTCTAAATATGAAACCAAGAAGAAAGATGGTGATTGTAGAAATAGAGAAAAAAGAAAGGATACAAGAAAGGCCAAAAGAAAATTTGCCCCAAACAGGTGAATGCTTCAATGTAGAGGATAAAAGGGAAGGACACTGATGGTCTTAAATAAACTGAGAAAAGATTATATAAAACATGATGTGAAATAAATTAACCTGCTGTTGTCTTTGGGCTAATGCTGAATTTTCTCCATGTAATCTCACCACTAGAGGTCAGAGTGCTATACTTCTAATGTCAACTATTCTATCAATTTACACAAATTGGTTTGGCTCATTTCTGTAATTAATTGTATCTTTTCCTTCTCCCACTCTCACTATGGGTGGTTTGGGGGCTGTTTTTGTGGCCCAGGCCAAAGCCACGAGATCACCACATTCCCTTGCCTCAGGGCAGGTAACCCATGCCAGGTCAGAGTGAATTCTGGGCTCTCAGTCAAGTGGGAGAATCTGTGGTTGGAGCTTCCAGGACGACCACGTGGAGAACACCTGCCTGAGACCCAGGCTATTTCTGAGGAAAGTAGAGCTGAGCGATGTAGGGAGAAATCAGTAAGTTCTGAGGACAGCTGTAAGCCCCCTACATCCACATGCCTGGAGCTAGATTTACTTCTGAGCTCTTCAGTTCTGTGAACAAGTAAATCCCCCCTTTTTATCCCTGAAGGTAATTTGAGTGGATTTCTTTCACTTGCAACCAAGAGTCCTGGCTCATCTTATTTTTACATATTCTCTTAGCTTTTAAACAATTTATAACAGTTGCCTAACTCCCTGATTGGGAAAGAGACATATGATGCTTTCTCTGTCCCTCAGTAATATATGACTCAAATAACAAACTTACTGAGTTATATAATAATATATATCATATTTATAAATAAAAATTATGTATTGTGCTCAGAGGTGATAAAATGGCCAAAAATTTGCTGCAGATTAAGGAGAACCAAGAGTGAGGATTGCAATTTTTAAAGATGGACTTGCAATTTTTAAGCCTACATTGGTAGGCTCATTGAGAAAAAGACCTTTAGGCAAAAGCTTTAAAAAGACAAGGAAGTTAGCAAAGGAATGCGTGGGGAAAGAGCATTCAAGTAAAAGGGACCAGCCAGTGGAAAGCCTCTAAGGGAAGAGCACACCTGCCATGTTCAAGAGATAGCAGGGTCCATCAACAGATGAATGGATAAAGATGTGATATATATATATGATGGAATACAACTCAGCCATAAAAAAGAATGAAATTTTGCCATTTGCAACAACATGGATGGACCTGGAGAGTATTATGCATAATGAAATAAGTCAGACAGAGAAAGACAAATACTCTATATGGTATCACTTATACGTAGACTCTAAAAAATAAAACAAACTAGTGAATATAACAAAAAAGAAACAGACTCAGGTATTAGAGAACAAACTAGTGGTTACCAGTGGGGAGAGGGAAGTGGGGGAGGGGTAAGACAAGGGCAGGGGATTAAGAGGAACAAACTACTCTGTATAAAATAAATAAGCTACGAGGATATATCGTACAACACAGGGAATATAGCCCATATTTTATAACTATAAGTGGAGTATAACCTTTAAAAATTGTGAATCAAAATTCTTGTACGTTGTACACCTGAAACTTACATAGTATTGTAAATCAACTATACTGCAAGAAAAATAAATAAATAAATATTTTTTTTAATAAATAATTTTTTAAAAAAGAGAGAGAGACAGCAGGAAGATCAGAGTGGTTGGAATGGAGTAAGTAATAGGAAAAGATGTCAGAGAGCGAACAAAACCAGATCATGTGTGGCCTCATGGGCCATAGTCAAACTTTGGCTTTTACTCTGAAAGAAATGGGAGGCTTCAGAAGGTTTTGACAGGAGGGGTGGATCGAGGAGGTCAGTTAGAAACCTGTTGCAATAATCCAGGCAGGTACTGACGGCATCCTGGACTAGGGAGGCAAGAGGAGGAGGTGATAAGAAGTGGTTAGATTCTGGACATATTTGAGGACACAACCCATAGAATTTCCTGTAGACTGGATTTAGGGTATGAGAGAAAAAAAGAGAAATAAAGGATGCTGACTTCCAAGTTTTGGGCCTGGACTATAAGAGGAATGAAATTGCTATCAATGGAGATGGAATAGATTGCAGAAGGGGGAAATCAGGTTTCAGTATATTCTTAATTTGTTTACCTTTTATTATTTTTTTCTTTTGAAATAACTTTAGATTTTTTTTAAGTTGCAAAATTATTACAATTAATTCATGTATAACCTTCACCCAGCTTCCCCAGATGATAACATTTTACATAACCAAAGAATAATTATCAACACCAGGAAATTAACATTGATACGATACTATTAACATTGATATGATACCCAATCTAGGACAGTTCTTCATTCTTCCTTTGTCTTTCCTGACTTTGACACTGTTGAAGAATACAGATCAGTTATTTTGTAAAATGTCCCTCAATTTGAGTTGGTCTGATGTTTGCTGATGACTAAATTCAGGTTATGAATTTTTGGCACTACTACTACAGAAGTGATGCTGTGCCCCGCTCAGCCCATCATATCAGGGAGGTACATGATGTTTATAGGTCTCATCTACCAGTGATGTACTTTGAACATGGCCTCTGCAATGTAAAGTTACTATTTTTCCCATTAGTATTAGTAAGTGTCTTGTGGGAAGATACTTTTAGAGTATATAAGTATCCTGTTTCCCAGAGTGTATTTGCCCACCATTTTAGCATCCCTTAATGATTCTGGTAGACAAGAATTATTACTGTGCTATTTGACAAATGGTAATTTTCCATTTCCATTACTCCTTCTACTTTTATTATTAAATGAGCTTGGCCAAACCACTGGCCTTCAGGTTAGCATCTGTGTTCTTTTGACATGTCTGCATTTTTTTTTTTTTGGCTGCGCCTTGCGGCTTGTGGGATTTTTAGTTCCCCGACCAGGGATTGAACCTGGGCCCTTGGCAGTGAGAGTGCAGAGTCCTAACCACTGGACTGCCAGGGAATTCTTGCATTTTTTTTTTTGCACTTCCTTATTTTCTGGCTCCACAAGATGCCCTAGGCTCATCTTGCACTTTCTCCGCCCTATCCCTGGAATCAGCCAGTTCTCCAAGGAGTAGTGGTTCCTTTTAGTGGGAAATGGTATTTAGAAACTGGACATGAGCTCATTGCTGTTGGGTGGCATTACTTCAGGAGCTCAGTTTTAAACCTATTAAACTTGAGATATCTATGAGACATCCAATTGGACTGTTAACTTGGCAGTTATAATTATGATTCTGAAGTTTAGGTGAGAAATTTAGGCTGAAGATATAAATTTGGGAGTTACTGGCATATAGATGACATATAAAGCCAAAATACTGAATGAGATTAGAATCGATATAAAAAGTGGAGAGGATCAAAGACTGAGACCTGGGGCACTCCAATACTAAGATGAGGGAGAAGAAGAATCAGCAAAGGAAACTGAGAAGGAGCAACTAGTGAGGTAGCAAGAAAACTAAGAATGTTGTATCCCAGAAGCCAAATGATAAAAGTATATCATGGGGCTTCCCTGGTTGCGCAGTGGTTGGGAGTCTGCCTGCCAATGCAGGGGACACGGGTTCGAGCCCTGGTCTGGGAAGATCCCACATGCCGCGGAGCAACTAGGCCCGTGAGCCACAACTACTGAGTCTGCGCGTCTGGAGCCTGTGCTCCACAACAAGAGAGGCCGCGATAATGAGAGGCCCGCGCACCGTGATGAAGAGTGGCCTCCACTTGCCACAACTAGAGAAAGCCCTCGCACAGAAACGAAGACCCAGCACAGCCATAAATAAATAAATAAATAAATAAAGTACTTTTAAAAAAAAAAATGAAGGTTTAAAAAAAAAAAAAGTATATCATGGAGGAAGGAATGATCAACTGTCAAATTATGCTGATAGGTCAAGTAAGATGAAGACTGAGAATAAATCACTGAATCGAGCAACCTGGAAGGGTAGTTTTGGTGGAGCGGAGTGAGTAAAAGTTGAATGAAGTGGATTCAAGGGGGAGGAAGGGAAGAGAATTGGAGATAGGACTTACAGACAACTTTGAAGATTTACTGCAAAGAGGAGCGAAAATACAGGACTGTAGCAGTGGAGAAAATGGGTTCAAAAGGAAGGAAAAATTTTTTTAAGATAGGAAAAACAAGAGCATGATGACATGCTAAATGAAAACAATCCCTTGGAGATGGAGAAATTGACGGTACTGTATAGAGAGGGGGAAACTGCTGAAGTCATATTCCTGAGAAAGGACAGTGACAATTTTCTAAGCATTATATCATAGTTAACTGAGATATAAATATTCGGAGAATAAATAAAGGCTGTTCACCTAGTTTAAAAAAATCAAATACATTTAGCTGATGTTATTTTAAAAAACACATTTAAAGAAATGTGACTTTTTAAAAACTAGAGCTTTCTAATAAGACATTAGCAGTGATCAAGAGTCAACTAAAATATTATACTGGAGATATATTTCACTGGCAAGCATCAGAATGTTGTCACTGCCAGGAAAATGTGGAAACAGAAAATCGTTTTTTTCTTTTTCTTTTTTTTCCTTTTTAACCATAGGATACTCATGGCTTTTGTTTTTAAAAATGCATTCATTAAATGCTCTCTATTAGTCATATCTCTCACTGGCTTCTTTCCAAATACTTTCTTACAAGTGATAAATCTGTAGGGGAAATTCAGAGATTTGCAATTCCACGGAGAGAAAATGTCTTTGAGAGTGAGCAGTGGGAATAATAAAAGCCACGGAGGGCTTTACTAGGCAGAAACTCTCTGCCAGAGAACAGAACAACTCTTGCAGTAGCTGACTTCATGAGAATATACTCCCTGAAGCTACAGAGAAACCAGGTTTAAACTGCAACAGCTAGGAGGGGAGGAAGAAGACGGAGTGTCCAGTTTTGGGTTATTTGGTTTATTTGGTTTTTCTAAATTTCTCAAAGACCCCCCTGGGGTTGTTGTCCGTTCAGTTGGAGAGTAATAGCAGAGATCAAAAGGAAAAGCAAGCCAGGAAAAAAACAAAGGACACAAGACTTTTTGTCTTCTTTGTTGTATTCTTATATTTACCTTCTTTAATTTCTCAGTAAATGATTTGTAAGGAGGCAGAAAAAAATGTTTAGAAAAAAAGGCACTCACTGAATAATTACAGCATTTATTTTCAAAGCATATATTTAATTATGTTATATGTAAACATGGGCAGAATTCATATCCTAAATGAATTTGCTCAGAGCAAAACTGTATTCCCTGAAGTTGACTTGTTTTGACAAAATTGTGATGTATTATTAGACAAATGATACATATAAGTTTATTTAGTTGATTGCTGATTATCTTGGCTAATGGAGGGAAACAATGGTGTGGTTAATCCAAAATAATCTAAAGTCATTTATATTTGACTTTGAAAAAAAATTTGATATTTGGCAATGAATGGGGATATTTTTAACACTCTAAGACTTTTTTTTTAATAGATTTATTTATTTATTTATGGCTGCTTTGGGTCTCCATTGCTGCGTGCGGGCTTTCTCTAGTTGCAGCGAGTGGCGGCTACTCTTCGTTGCGGTGCGGTGCACGGGCTTCTCATTGCGGTGGCTTCTCTTGTTACGGAGCACAGGCACTAGGTGCGCAGGCTTCAGTAGTTGTGGCTTACCGGCTCAGTAGTTGCGGCTTGGGGGCTCTAGAGCACAGGCTCAGTAGTTGTGGTGCACGGGCTTAGTTGCTCCATGGCATGTGGGATCTTCCCGGACCAGGGCTCGAACCGGTGTCCCCTGCAATTGGCAGGCGGATTCTTAACCACTGCGCCACCAGGGAAGCCCGGTAAGATTTTTTTAAAACTTCAAATAAAGCAACAAAAACATACTGAGTAAAAACTTACTCAGATCATAGCCTAGCCCTGCATATATTAAACTTTCAATAAATAGATGCACCAGGAAGTTTCTCAGCTTCCTTATCTATCATTTAGCAACTACATCAGATAGTCATTGTTGTTCTCTATCCAGAAGAACCTACTCTAATTCTATGTGGTTCAGGTGGGCATGGACTACTTCAGCTTCTACTAATGGGAAAGTGACTAAGACCAGTTCATTCAGAACCTAGTATTCCTCTGACCACAATATGTACTGGATTTTACGAGTACATATAACTTGGGCGAGCTCCGTCACCATATCCTAATCCTGGCCATAAGTTCATGGATGAGCACATGGTAACAACTATCCCATGGTAACAACAGTCCCCAGCTGCCATTTTTATAAAACATGACCATGCCTTTCTGTCCCTAATTGATCAGTCTAGAGTTGACCTCTGACCAAACTTGGTCCAATCAGAGGTCTTTCCCTATGAATCCAAAATTGAGACTAAGAGAGTCCAATATCAGTTTTGACATCTAACAGAAGAGTTGTTTATAAGGGAGCTTCCATGTAACTGTGGAGAAGAGAAAGCTGTTCCAAAGAGAGAGAATGAGAGAAGAAAGAACTGTTGAGCAGAGAGAAACAGAGATGAAAATAAAGAGAGAAGTCCTGGAGTGGGTACAAATGTTAATTTGTTAATTATGTTAATTCATGTTAATTTCCTTCCTTGAAGCTAGCTCCAGTTGGTTTCTCATTGTCAATCAAGAATCTTTACTGATTCGGCAGCCCCTGAAAGTACTTGAATGAATGTCTTGACAGAGAAGGCAGATGAATGTATTGACCCAGGGTTGGGAATCTGTAGGACAGATAGAAGGACAGGAAGGGAAGGAAATTGAAGGTACCAGTGAGAACGAAGTTGAAGTGGCTGAAAATGAGGGTCAAATTGGATTGAGAAGAATGAGAATCCAAAATGGGATAAATCCAACTGGAAGAAGGAAAAGAGCTGAGAGACTACAAGGCATGGTTACATGAGTTTATTGCTTTGTGGGAGCCTGGAATCAAGGGGAAGGATGTGGTCTGAGAGTGAAATGTCAAAGGTAGAGGAGCCCCAAACTGTAACAAGGTCTAGGATGTGGCCAGGAGAGTGGGCTGTTGAAAGGAAGTAAGAGTTGGAGTAGAGATTAAGGAACTCTGACACTAAGAAATAGAATGTATAATTTACCTGGAAAAGTGGCAGAAATTAGGTAGAGAATGTGAACCAAGTGTCAAAGCCCTGGTGTATATGCATTTGTTAGAAACACAGGCAATTGACAAAATCAAAATTATACTGGAGATTTTAATTCTCCATTGTCAATATGAGAGAACAGATTGAGTGGATGAAGTATTGTATGAAAGGTCCTGACATCTTCAAATACAGAATTAATTGATGTTTGTAATAAATTAAATGAGGTGCAGGAATTCTATTTATAGTGCATACATAATGTTTTCCAGGCCATCAGTTGTGATAAGAACAGAAATTAATAACAAAAATATAAAACCAAAAAACCCTAATTACATGAAAAAATTTAATTCTCCTAAACAATAGACTTACCAAGGAGAAAAGTAAGAACGCAATAAAAATCTACTTAAAAAAATAATAAAGTACTTCTCAAAAACTGTGAAATGCAGGTAAACTCTTCTTAGAAGAAAATATATGCTGGGAATTCCCTGGCAGTCCAGTGGTTAGGACTCCACGCTTCCACTGCAGGGAGAGGGGGTCGGGGGGGAGGGTCCAGGTTTAATCCCTGGTTGGAGAACTAAGATCCCACAAGCTGTGTGGTGTGGCCAAACAAAAAAGTTAAAAAAAAAAGAAAATATATGCTTTAAAATTATTTTATTACTAATAGTTAAATAAACATTAAATTTAAGATCTTAGAAAATTTTTTAGCACTGGGTGAAAAAATATTAAAAGTATAGTAAAGTAAATTAGAAATTTAAAACACATGACAGGGGCTTCCCTGGTGGTGCAGTGGTTGAGAATCCACCTGCCAATGCAGGGGACAGGGTTCAAGCCCTGGTCCAGGAAGTTCCCACATGCCACGGGCGGAGCAACGAAGCCCATGAGCCACAACTACTGAGTCTGCGCTCTAGAGCCATAACTACGGAAGCCCGCGTGCCTAGAGCCCATGCTCTGCAACAAGAAAAGCCACCGCAATAAGAAGCCCATGAACTGCAATGAAGAGCAGACCCCGCTTGCCGCAACTACAGAAAGCATGCATGCAGCAAGGAAGACCCAACGCAGCCAAAAATAAATAAATAAAATAAATAAATTTTTAAAAATCATATTAAAAAAAACAAAAACACATGACAAGTAAAATCAACAGCTGATTTTTTAAAAAGAGACTACTATAACAAATGACAGATATAACACAATAAAGAGAAAAAACAATAATAGAAACAAGAACACAGACATGGCAAGCAAATAAAAAGGAATATAAAATTATAAAGGAAAGAAATTAGTATTATAAAAGAATTTTTGTAGAAATCAGGAAATGTGTATAAAATTCATTTTTTTAAATACCAGAAAAACCTGAAAACAACCCAGTGTCTTTCAAGTAGTAAACAGTTGAACTTTGGTACATACATTTAATGGAATATTATTCAGTAAGAAAAATGAACTCCTCAACATACACACAAATATGCTGCATGAAAAAAGACATAAATGGCTACATACTACATGATTCTATTTGTATGACATTCTGGAAAAGGTTAAACTATAAAAACAGAAAACAGATCATCAACCGACAGGAACTGGGGGTAAAGGAAGGGCTGACTATAAATGGGCATGAGGGAACATTTTAAGGTGTTAAAAATGTTCAATATCTTAATAGTGGTGGTTGTTATACGATTCTGTGCATTTGTCAAAATTCTTAGAATTGTATACACTAAAAATGGTGAATTTTATTGTATGCATATTATACCTCAGTAAACCTGGATTTAAAATTTTTTAATGGACAAAATATTAAAGAATAATGCTAAAAAGAACAGGTGAAAAGTGCTCTTATAAAAGAATATTCCATAGACTAAAATTAAAATGATATGTTAATAGTATGAAAACAGAAATCGAGATCAAAAGAAAAAAATTAAAGAAACCAGACATAGACTTAAATGTAGGTGGTAGTTTACAACTATCTCTTCCTTTTCCTCTTTTCCTTCCCTTCTTTTGTCTTCCTCCCCTGCCCTGCCCTTCTTGAACAATTTGGTGAGAAAGCAATTAGACTACGAGAATGTAAAGTGGTAGAGCCACTCTGGAAAAGAGTTTGGTGGTTTCTTAAAAAACTAAACATGCTCTTATCAAATGACCCAACGATTGCATTCCTGGGCATTTATTCCAGAGAAATGAAGACCTATGTTAACACAAAAACATGTCCACAACTGTTCACAGCAGCTTTATTTGTAATACCCCACAGTGGAAATACCTAACATGTCCTTCAATAGGTAAATGGTTAAACAAACAATGGTACATCCATACTGTGGATACTACCCAGCAGGGGCGACCCAGCTTAGGATGTCAGAGTCAGAGTTGGGTGAAGAGTATATCCGTATAGGACAGCACCAGTACCAGCCTGGCACAAAGTATCAGAGCCCTGGCAGAGTAAGAATAGTGTCTGCCAAGGCTGGGGGTGGGGTGTCAGATTCCAAGTGGGGTGAGGAGGGTGTCTATGACAGGGGAAGAGGCATGGTGGCCACAGTGGGAGATTGGTGACATGCAAGAGCATCAAGCAAATGATATATTGAGGACAGTGGGAGCCAAGTTTCTCACTAACAAGGGAATTAAAAATAGGAAAACAGAGAAAATAAGAAAGAACCCTGTGGTACTGGATTTGAATCAGAGATGTCAGTGTGAACTCGTTTTTAATATATAGCAGTAGATATAGAAGAAAATAGAAATGGAACAGCATGTGTATATACATGTGTATATACATAATACGTGTGTGGGCGTGATGTGTGTGTGTATACACACTAACTAGATTTTCTTAAGTAAAACAGGATGTTTAAATCTTAGGATGGTTCATGCTTCAGGCAAAAATGGATTTAGAGCCTCAAATAATTTCACCCAGGACCAATTTCTCCCTCCACGTCTTGACTCTGTCATTCATCTTGACCTCATTTTCATGTTCAGACTCTATCATTAGTTTCCAGGCCAATTTCCAGATTCAAATCCAGAAGAAAAGAAAAATTACTTTTCACTCAAGAATCTCAAAAAAAAAAAAAAGTCTCATTGCATATCATTGGTTCTGACTGGGTCTTGTGCCTCTCCTTAGAATCCCTCTGGCAAGGGCAATGCAGTGCATTGTTTGAGCCACACCCACCCCTGGAGGCGAGGGTGGAATAAGTTCTCTCTAAAGCACCTGGACTGGTGTGGGACAGCATGGTCCCATAGAGGAAAACTGGAATGATGAATGGGTGCTGGGTAGAAAAACAGATTTTCACTACTCAGTTCACTCCTTTCAGCAGCTCAACATTCCCACACACCCTTCTTTCCATACATATACCTTAAAACGTGCCCACACTTCTATACAGGAATATCATACGCAATCAAAACACAGCCACTCCATCCTTAAAATAAGACAACTCAAAGTCCTGTCTAGTTGCTCCATTGAAATACATGTCTAAGTTCTCTGGGTGACTCCATATAATCTAGCAAAGCCCAACTAAAATGATAAAAATAACACAAGCACACACACACACACACACACCAACATACCCAATATATAATAGTATTAACGGTAATGAGAGAACCAAACTGCCAGGATAGTCAAATCAACTGGTCATCACCCTGTGGCAGCCATGGAAGAGTAACCAGCAGGTCTGCTCTCAAGAAAGTACATGCTGTTCAGCTGGGAAGAGTGCAATTAGCTGCCAGCTTCATCAGCAGCACCTTCAGGACCCACCCCAGCTTCTCAGATGAGGCGAGGCTCTAAGCAACCCCCCCCCAGGCGATAATTAAGCATGACAGGATTATTCATATGTAGCCATTTCAGTCCAGTGCAGACTACTCTAACTGCAGTTTTTGCTACAGAGCTGTCCGTGGCACCGACCCAGATTTTGTATGATCGGTGTTGTCAACTGAAGGCTTTCACTACCCAACTTGCTCCCCCTTCATCTTTTATAGACATTACTCTAGTCTGATAAACTAGAACCAACACAACACCCTATACCCAGGACCAAAGTACCTGGAGAAGAGAATCAGAAATAAAAGTGAAGTCATGATCTGTCAGTCATCTTCTGTCTTGGTTACCAAGCTTCCATCAACCTTTCTTTGGAAAAGGGAATAGTAGGAAAAAAAACATACAGTGGTCTCCAGTCCATATACATCATACACTACTGCACAGTAACAGCAAGGTCTCCAATCCTGGCAATGGAGTGAGTTTCTTAATAGGCCAAAATGGTCCCTTTTCCTCCATGGCCACATTTGAGGTGGACGTTGGGGAGGATTTCCCTTCCTGAGGTCACATCTCTTTAGCAACTAATAGTGTGGCAAGAGATTTAGATGTGAAATTGTCACTAGTCTTTGTTTGCCAGACTTGGAGTTTAATTAGCTTTTGCTTCCATGCAATTCTCTGGGCTAATAAAAAGCCAGACAGCTAGCTGAGTCTAGAACTGGATCTATGGACTTCTGTTTCTTAGCAGCAGATTCCAGTGCTCTGTTGTTCTTCTACAACCCTTAACTTAGGGGTCTTCCTCTCCAAATCTGTCTTGAAGAGTTCAAAACGATGTTCTGGGGTAGGTAGGTGAGGCTATTCTGCTCCAGGCCTACATTCCAGCCACTTTTTTGTAAATGGTAATTGCCCACTTTCTCAGGCGGAAGAAGTACATTAAGGGAGGTGGTTGGATAGAATCAGTGGGGTCAGGAGTGTTTTAAAAACATTGATGCTGGCTCTTAGATTTCAGATGAACCATTTTCAACCTAAGCCCTCCTTTTTGGAGCATAAGAACATAGGCCACAAGAAATAGCCAATACACTCTAAAATTCTGACATTGTTCTACTTTGTTCTCTAATGTTCCATCCTTTGTCAATAAACAGTCTGAGTCCCAAGATAAAATACATGACAGTCATTTGACCAGCTGTTTCCTACTTCATATGAAAGGTTAAGAGTTACCAACTTTCCAGCCCAGGAGAGAGGATCCTTCACTCTTCTTGAAACTTCCCTTAACCTAGATGTTTCTACAGTTTAGAGTTCTTTACACCCCAGTTCTGGTATAAATTTCTTCATCATTTAGAACTTCTTTTTAATTGCAAATAATAGAAAGCATAATCCAGATTGGCTTAAATAAAGAAAGATAAGTTATCGGCTTATGTGAGTGAAGTCTTGATTACGATATCGCTTCAGTCAAGGCTGGATTGGGAGGAAGGTTAAACAAAATGTCATCAGGAAAAGCCATTTCAATTTCTTGTCTCAAAAAGGTTGGGTTATTCTCTGGCTCCATGGGGGTAACAAGATGGCTGCCTGTAGAAACATCTTCCCATATTCAATTCAAATAAAAAAAAAAAAATTTAAAGGTGTGCCTTTCAACAATCCCAGCAAAAGTCTCATTTCTTCTTATTAGCTTGATTAGGTTACATAACTGTCCCTGAACAAATTCACGGTAGCCAGGAGAATGTAATATTCTAATTAGCCAGACTAAGTCGCATGAATTCTATTTTTAAAATAACAGCCTTACTGAGATAAAATTCACATGCCATAAAGTTCATCCCACATGAACTCTCTGGAAGTAGGACATGGAATGAAGGCCACCTGCAGCATCTGGACTGAAGGCTGGGGAGGCAAGAATAAAATGAGCACTCTAATAAGAAGGGTAAATGGATGCTCTCCATCAAAAGCTGAGTTTAGGGGGGATGAACTGATTTTCTAAGGCTCTCACCTGATATGTTGACACTTTGTCCAGTTAACAATTATCCTCTGGGTTGCCCCCAAGATGCAACACTCTGTGAGACTTGCCCTGAAACAACTCAATCATTGCTTTTCTACAAATGTTGAAAAGGTCTTAGTCCTGGTTTATATTCACAGCTCCATCTGGCTCTGTGTTTTGCACAAAATTGACACAAAAGAAAAGTTTTCTGAATTTCCTTATTTAAAACACTTTGTTTGAGTTGTAGTGTTAATTCTGTAATTCTCCAACAACATCCTGAGAAGGCTGTGTGACTGACTGAGAAACAACTCTCTCAGTGCTTCCCAGCTAGGGCCTGACAACACAGCATGGTTCACAGGTGCACAAAATGTAAGGCAGAGATCAAGAGGCCAGACAAGGAACCAGACAGCCCTAACTTCAAATCCTGGTTATTCCACTTCCTAACTCAGTGAATTTGGGAAAGTCGCCTAAGCTCCCTGAACTTCATTTTCCTAATTGGAAAATTGAGATAAAAATATCCCAAATGACAGCCATGGGGATTGTAAATGAGATGACCTACGTATAAGGAGAGAGAGGAGATAACATTCCCTTGAATTTCTCTTATAATCTAGTACATGAGTTTGGAAGAAATACTTTGATGACTAAGATCCCAAGAGTCAAGCTCTGCCAACAAAATATACTGCCTTCTAGGGAGGGTGAATCCTACTGACTGAAGGCCCTTTGTCTTGCTGAATGCTGAAAAGGGTTTGGATACACAATGTTTGATGGTTAGGAGCTGAGAGACAGGGTAAATCTGTGAGGAAGAAGAAAAGAATCAATGTGGTTGGTACTGATGGGGTACTACGGTGCTGGAGCTGGCTCCTATTGGCTCCCAAGGGCTGACTGTTGGCATTTCTTCCTAACTGCGTGTTCAGTGACATCATGTTCATAGTGTAAAATCAACCATGGTGGGAATATTTACACCACAGCAGTTGGCAACTCTACCAATAAGTCCTTCCCACCCCCAAAAGAGCTGGCTGGTAAAAACACAACATTGGATAAAATATATCAGTTGCTCTGGAACAGAGATATCTAAGAGAGATTTATTTGCAGATTGTTTTCTTCTCATTCTTCCCTTGACATCTTCAATAAAGTCCCTTTTATTCACTCTTTTTTTTTTTTTTTTTTTTTATTTATTTATGGCTGTGTTGGGTCTTCGTTTCTGTGCGAGGGCTTTCTCCAGCTGCGGCAAGTGGGGGCCACTCCTCATCGAGGTGCGCGGGCCTCTCACTATCGCGGCCTCTCTTGTTGCAGAGCACAGGCTGCAGATGCGCAAGCTCAGTAATTGTGGCTCACGGGCCCCGTTGCTCCACGGCATGTGGGATCTTCCCAGACCAGGGCTCGAAACCGTGTGCCCTGCATTGGCAGGCAGACTCCCAACCACTGCGCCACCAGGGAAGCCCTATTCACTCTTTTTTTTATGAATTCTTGAAGGAGATGAGGACAAGGGTACAACTGCTCTCTAAGTACTGACAAATGGTAGCAATAATTGTCTTTATCATCCTTCATAATAACAAGAAAAATAGTGCCTTTTCTTCCCCATGTGGGTGCTAATGGAGCTGCCTTCCTCATGCAGAGTAGATTTCTTTTCACCTGCTTCATGGCAGAATGTGGTTCTGGGCCGCCAGTTATGAGAGGCCATTTCTCCGTCTGAATCCCACATGAGCAGGAAAGTTCTCTCTGTGGTAGTGACGTGTAAACTGAAGCCTAGAATAAGAAGAAGCCAGAGGAGAGGGAGAGTGTGAGGAAGCAAGGGAAAAAATTCTAGGCAGAGAGAACTGCAAATTCAAAGGCTTCAAGGTGGGGAAAAGGGCCAGTGAAACTGGAATGTATGAATGGGAAGAGAGTGGCCTGAGAGGAGGTGGGCAGATATCAGCTATGCTAGCCCTTCTATACCGTTAGCCACCAAGAGAGGTTCGTTGGCCTCAAGGAACCTGTCAGCGATTACAGTGTCAAATTTCCTGATGTTCAACATTGACTAAAGCTTGGTTGACAGATTCAGTATTAATAAAGGATTGCCTTAAGGGTATGGAGTACATGCTTGTCTCTAAAAATCTATCTGTGGGTTAAGTCAGATGAGCTGAGAGCTAGATTGCACAGCTGAAAGGTACTATGACATAATGCCACAAGGCCAGGTTAAGAACATACGGCAGCCAGTGTCCAAGATGACCCCCATGAGGCTCAACTTTATATATTTCCCTCTCACATTGAATCCGGCTCATCTGTATAACCACTAGGATATTAAGGAAATGACTGTGTGTGATTTCTAAGGCTTGGACGTAAACAACAATGTAGCTTCCGTCTTTTTCTTTCTTGGATCATTCACCCTGGGGAGGTCAGTGGCCATGTGATAAGGACACTCAAGCAAACCTATGAAGAGGTTCACATGGGAAGGACTGAGGCCTCCTGCCAAAAGCCAGCACCAACATACTAACCATGAGTGAGCTAAGTTGAAGTGAATCCTCTGGTCTCAGTCCAGCCTTCAGATGACTGCTGCCCTGGCTGGCATCTTTACTGCAGCCTCATGAGACCCCTGAAGCCAGATCCACCTAACAAAGTTGCTCCCCACTTCCTGACCCACAGAAACTGCATGAGATAATAAATGTTTATTGTTGTTTTGAGCCAATAGGTTTTGGTATTTGGTTATGTGGCAATAGATTAAAGCAGACATTAAAAGAAACAACCCTAATAAACTAGTTGCTACAATAACAGTAACACTGTTTATTAAGGGTATTGTCTGTGAGTTTTGGCAAGTTACCTAACCTTCCTACCCCTCAGTTTCCTCATCTGTCAAAGGGAACTAATTAATAGTGTCCATCTTTCAGACTGTCTGTAGCATTAACTCTAATAATAGACGTAGATATTTTAAAGAATAAAATGGAATCATAGAGACATAGTAGAAACTCATTAAATGTCATCCATCTTTATTATTATTTGCTGTTATTGTTATAACTATTATTTTTTTTATTTTAATTTTAACCAAATCTGTTTCTCCTCCTGTTTTTTCCCAATCAGTTAGTAACATAATGATCCAGACAGTCAAAATACCAGAAAACTGGATATTATCCTTGACTGATTTTATTCTTACTCTTTACATCCAATCAGTCATTATGTTCTAATGATTATATATATTAAGTACTTTCAGACGATTTTCTTTTATTTTTACTCCCTCTGCCTTAGTTCAGGCCTCCATCAACTCCCATCTGGACTATTAACTAGTTTCCTGCCTCTAATCTTATTCCCCTCAAACCTGTTTTTCACACGGCAGCCCGTGACCTGTCTACAACACAGATATGAGAAGCCCTTCCCTGGTGAAACTTCCACTGGCCCCCTGACAGCTACATAGAGTCCAGTCTCCTTAGCATGACCAGCACGGCCCGTCAGGATCTGGCTGTCGCCTGTCTCTCCTCTAATGAACACAGCGTAACCTAGTGTTAGTTCCCTTATTTGTTGCCTTTGGTGCTTGTCTTTCAAAGTGTTGATTTTCCTCAGATGTTTGGTGGTTCTTGCTTTGTTTTACTTTTTTCTTTCCTGTTAATATTTGCTGTGTGGACCTAGGTTAAACATCTTATTTCCACGCCCAAATAAGACTCTCTGGTTACCTATCAGTGGGTTCAAGTTTTGATCACAGAAAACTATTTTTGATGATGGCAGGTGAGAGCTGGGTCATGTGGCAAAAGGAGCATTCACACTCTGACACTTGGGCATAAAAGACTCTGCACAAAAATAAATTATTAAAGAAAATACAAGTGCCTTTCCCACTCAGGCTAGGCATTCAGTCCTGGCCCAGGAACATCTGCAACCCTAAACATCTGCTGTCATGCTAACACTGTTCAAGCCCCAGAGAAACACTTTTCCTCATGTCCGTGACCTTGAAACAAAAAAGGGCAATCCTGTCCAAATGTCCTGAATGTTTGTGAGTTGTGCCCTATCGATTTCGGAAATGGGTATTGTTTCAGCAGGGAGAATTTGAGAGGCAGAAACACTGAAGAAAGAGAAGATACAAATTAGTAATTGTGACAAATCCCTCCTCTCAAGATGAATGCAGTAGATTCTCACATAATAAAGGATTATTCTCTAAGAGGGCTCAGCATCCATTTTCTTGCTTGCCTTTGTGAATCTGAATGTTCTCTTAAATTAGCTCAACATTTGAAACAATTGTACACGACAGGTGAATTAAATTTCCCAACATTAAATAATTCACATTACTCTTAAATTTGCATATACACGCATGTTTAGACATAATAGGAATGTCGCATGATGCTGATTCTTTCTATTGGCAACCAGATGGACCATGAAAACTAAATATGTGACTAGCTTTTAGTGTATTTTATTTTAAAACTAATAACATTAAATAAATTTTTTAAAAATTATATTTAGGGCTTCCCTGGTGGCACAGTGGTTGAGAATCTGCCTGCCAATGCAGGGGACACGTGTTCGAGCCCTGGTCTGGGAAGATCCCACATGCCGCGGAGCAACTGGGCCCGTGAGCCACAATTACTGAGCCTGCGCGTCTGGAGCCTGTGCTCTGCAACAAGAGAGGCCACGATTAGTGAGAGGCCCGCGCACCGCGATGAAGAGTGGCCCCTGCTTGCCGCAACTAGAGAAAGCCTTCGCACAGAAACGAAGACCCAACACAGCCATAAATAAATAAATTAATTAATTAATTAAAAAAAAAAAAAAAGAGAGGCCGCGATAGTGAGAGGCCCACACACCGCAATGAAGAGTGGCCCCCACTCGCCGCAACTGGAGAAAGCCCTTGCACAGAAACGAAGACCCAACACAGCCAAAAATAAATAATAAATAAATAATAAATAAAATTTTTTTAAAAAAATTATATTTAAATTTCAGCTTTAAAAATAATTTGATTTTAAAATTCAATATTCATTAACTTTAATTTGTAGTTTGTCATTTAATTTTAATAATTTAAAACACTTTAGAAAAAATAACATTTGGGCTTCCCTGGTGGCACAGTGGTTAAGAATCTGCCTGCCAATGTAGGGGACACGGGTTCGAGCCCTGGTCTGGGAAGATCCCACATGCCGTGGGGCAACTAAGCCCGTGTGCCACAACTAGTGAGCCTGTGCTCTAGAACCCATTAGGCACAACTACTGAGCCCATGTGTCACAACTACTGCAGCCCATGCGCCTAGAGCCCGTGTTCCGCAACAAGAGAAGCCACCGCAATGAGAAGCCCGCGTACAGCAACGAAGAGCAGGCCCCGCTCACCACGACTAGAAGAAAGCCCGCATGCAGCAATGAGGACCCAACACAGCCAAAAATAAATTTTAAAAATAATAAAAAAAGAAGAAAAAAAAGAAAAAATAACATTTGAAACCTTATATAAAAATTAATTTTCATATTTACTTTAATTTACATTTTGATTAAAATAATTGTAATTTTGTACATTTCAAATATAATCATATTTTATTTTTAATGCCTCAGATAATAACTGTCAATAGAACACAAATTATGTGAAAATATTGATTATAATCTGAAATGGTCAAGAAATGTTATGGGATAAATACATAATCATTTATGAATTACAGATTGTTTTTACACATTTAAGCATGATTGGTCCATCAACTGAGTATCCAGACAGATGCAATACTATTAAAGTCAGACATCTTTGATATTTTGCAAAACCATGGCTTTGCATACATTAAAAAGTTTTGTTATGAAGGAGTATTTGTCGTTTAGAAAGATAATACATAATAATATATATGCATGTATGTATGTATTTGTTTATATACAAAGAGAGAGAGAGATTGAGGGTGACTTGTGGTTTTGGAGACACCTTCCTCTTACCTGGTGCCTTCTATCTTTTGAAATACAATTCTCTCTTTAGAGAGCCATGCTCATGACCTTAATTTGGAATCTTTCACCCTCTATAGTCTTGGCCAAAGTCTAGAGTTACCTCTGGCGCCTTCTTGCTTTGCTCTCTGACCCAAATAGCCATGATAATTCTAACTCTAACCCTAACCCTTCCTTGCCATGCTTCGAGAAAAACATTCTCAGGCCTTTATTCTGGGAACAAACTTTGCTAGCACATGGGACGGGGAGGGAGATCCAACAGATCCTGCTGTCCCAAGTCAGATCTTTCAGTAATTGTCATTATGATGTGTCCAGGCTCTTTTCTTTTTTTTCTATTTATGGACAACAAACTTGGGGTTTCCCTAGGAAAATCCATTCTCACCCTTGAAATGTCACTGAAGCGACTTTCTCCTCTTTGTGTTTTGGCTACAGCTTCTCCATTTTGTTGCTTTGCTAATGTGATGCTATAAATGTTCTGTTTTCCAGGAATTCCTCAACTCTTTTATCTGCTGCCTACAGCCCTTCTACATTTCTAGTGTCATTATGAATTACTGTTTTTAAAATATCTTTCCTGACATTCCAATAGGCGTATGCACGGGATGGAAAATCATCGTGTTTAGCTTATCATCTGAATCCCTAAACATTTCCTGACATTTTAAATCTCATTGCCTGCACTAGTGAGCTTTGGTGATGCCAAAATGCTTGCGTTCCCTTCTCGTCCACTGCTGTGTCACGCTTCTGTGCCTTTAGTCCTCTTGTTTTTCTTTCTCACTCAAATACTCTTCCTGCCTTTCTTCCCCTGGTGAACTCCTACATATCCTTCCAAACTCAACCCAAGCATTCTTTCTCCAGAAAAGAACTAACCAGGTAGATAAATAAATAAATAAAATAAGATTTCTGAGACACCCTTGTTTGGGTTAAGCGCCCCCCTTCTCTAACATCTGTCTACGGTCTATCTCTGAGGTTGCCGGATAAAATATTTGGGAAACACTTACACTAAAATGTGTTCATTGTTTATCTGAAATTCAAATTTCACCAGGCATTCCTGCTTTTGTTTTTGTTTTCTAAATCTGGTAACACAAAGTATCTCCTCACTTACTATACCGCGTAGACTTTATCTGCTTACGTGTGTACCTCTCCCCTGGGTACTGGAGGTTCCATGCAGGAAGGGACTTTTTTTTTGGAGGGGAGTTGTGCAGTGGTGGGATGAGAACCATACCTTTTTTTTTCTTTTTTTAAAATCTCTATATCCCTAGTGGCTGATAAACTGTCTGACATGCTAGGTTATTATATTAGTTAAGATCTTCTGGTTGCAAGTAATACAAACAAACTGAAGCCCAATTAAGCAATGAAGAATTTATTATAAGGAGAATTTCAGGGCCAGAGTGCTGCTGGCTTCAGGAAGCATGTGGAACTCACTGCTCTCTGTCTCTTATCTCCATTTCTCTTAACCCTTGGAGTTCCTTTTTCTTTAATTGCCATGGCTTCCTCTGCTACTCAATTCATGTAGAAGATGGCTACACAACACTTCTGAGTGGTTACATCTCTTCCATTCAAGAAATAGACATGAATTCCTCTTAACCCCAATTCCAATTCCTGGAGAAGAGACTGCATTCAGCCTGCTGAGTCTAGGAAATGAGGGGTCACGTACTAATAATCAGAGGACCCACCTGTGACCCTATGGTTTGATATTGGAGGAAGCACAGACACGATTTCTACTACACAGATGCTACGTTAGTCTAGTTCTCCAGAAAACAGAACCCATAGGATGTGTATATGTAAATATATACACAGACCACTCTTTTATAAAAGTCATCATATGATCTGATTCCCACATCCCTTCCATTCTGGCCTTCCTGTTTACAGTTTCAAAAGAAACTCAGCACTTATCATCAATCTCTTACCACTCACAGCATAATGAAAGCCAAGTGCTCAACACTGCAATGTGCTGTCAAAACACCTCCAGGCAATTTTTTTTTTTAAACCAGCTTAAACTACTCTCCTCCAATCATTTTAAAATGTAGACTGTCTCAGATCTACAAATATGTTGATTTCTAGAAGAAGCCCTTTGTTTAGTGGTGCTAGAGCTAAAAAGTGAGGTAAAGTAAGAGAATTGCTGAGATCAAGAAGAGAACCAAGAGAAGGGAATTATAGCTGAATCTGTTCAATAACCATGGCTGGTGTTAGAATTTTCCTGAACCATCTGGAAAGTCCCCTTAATTACACCGCTATATAATTAAGTTTGGGAGGTTACATTGAAACCACTATATTTTTGATAACTGAAGCAATAGGAACTTTATTATGTCCTTAATGCTAAGAGTTGAGGCTTTCTTTCTTTTTAAAATTTTTTGATGTGGACCATTTTTTTTAAGTCTTTATTGAATATGTTACAATATTGCTTCTGTTTTACGTTTTGGTTTTTTTGGCTGCAAAGCATGTGGGACCTTAGCTCCCCAACCAGGGATTGAAGTCTTAACCACTGGACCGCCAGGGAAGTCCCAAGAGTTGAGGCTTTCTATGTGATGTTCATTCGGTATCCCTCAAGCAGTCCTGAGCATGGGAGCTCTAAGTGGTACAGACCAATTAGAAGACGGAAGAGGCCAGAGAGTGGTCTCCATTTCCTTTTCTATTGTCATGTCACCTTCTTGCCCTGGTAAGACAAACAGTCATCCTAAAGCAAAAGCTTTCATAAATGACATAGCGTTAGTACTATCTATTTCAGTTATGTCACAGAATCGCCAAAAGAAATATAAGAAGACAAAACCGGTGATTTCACCAGGAAGAGAATACCTTTGTAATTTTTTGAAGCTAAGCAGCTGGGGCAGTGGAGGAGCCTGGCGAGTCTGGGTTTCAAGCCGGAGCTGGGCTTTCCCCATCCTTGTTCCCAGGCCGTGGGGCGCTGCCAAGGGCGGGGAGTCAGCTCACCTGAAACCTGGATTTCACTTAAGAGCCGCGGGGTTGAGAAAGGGCGACCGGAAGTGATCTTGGGATGACCGGAAGCGAGGCCTGGAGGGGAGCAGGAGAACGGACCCGGGAGGGAGGGGCTTCCAGCAGAAGGGGGCAGGGAAAGGTGCGAAAGCGGCGTGGGAGCGCCGGGTAGGCGGCGGGTCGCTGCCCTGGTCTGTTTGGAAAGCAGCGGGTGACCACCGCGAGCTCAAGGGGGGAGCCCAGCGAGTGGGATGCGGGGAGTCCAGAGGCCCTCCGAGCGGTCGGGAAGACTTAAGCCAAAGGGGCCTCGCGCGGCTGCGGAGAACTGGGGAGACGGATTTTGGAAGTCAGGGCAGCCAAGAGCAAGGAGCCAAGCGTGCGGGCAGTGAGGGTCGGTCTTGGGGGTGGCTGGCTGGTGGGTACTGCGTGGGAGATCTTGGTTTAGAGTTTTCAAGTGTTGGCCCCATTGGGGTAGAATCACAGTACTTGCCTTTGTACAAGAAACGGTGTCTCTGGGGTATGGAAGGAGCCAGGATGGCCTGGGCTCTGCAGCTGCCTCTGGTGGATGAGGTGACAATACGGCTGGTGCAGGACTTTGATGCTCTTCTGTCCTGAGTCCACCAGTAGCTGGGTGCTGGTACGTATAGCATGAGGTGAGTGAGATTTTACCAGGCCCTGTGCTTTCTGAATAATAAAGGCAGGGTACAGAATAAGCGGGGGCGAGAGCTGGGGTGGAATAGAGTTAAAGAAGCTGTTTCGTCTGCGGTTAGGGAAAAGGAACTTGTTTCTTGTTGTTTTGAGCAGTGAGTATTGTGGGAGAAATGGAAAAAGAGATAGTAGGCAGCGTCAAGAAGAATGGCCCTTGATTAGCAACCAGATGAATGTTGAGAGGGTGTTGTGCATTGTGGCTGACTTGGAGACTTGGTGTGTGTGTTATGTGTGGATTGGTGGCACTGGACACGTTTGTATAAGAGGCCACATTGAACATGTGAGAGATGGCTAGGGAATTGGGGCTTAATGATGAATATTGGTTGACTGCTTGGGAGGAAACTTGAGACCTTAGTGAAGAAATCCACACACCTGTATCTTAACCTGCTTTAAGGCTTTACTCAATTATAGTAGGGTTTCTGATTTTTGAAACATAATCACTGAAATGAAAAAGTCAAAAATAACTTTTGGTTTCTTCTAGACCTTCATGTATCAAGCCAAATGTTGATAATAAATAAAAATCTCTTTTGAAAACAAAAAACACAAAAAACAAAGCTAAGCAAAGGATGAAAAGAGTATGTATAGATTATATAGCATTTCCCCCAAAGTACAATAAATGGGGGAAAAAAAAAAGAGGAGAGGCCCAAAGAAGATTATAAACTGAGTTGAATGGTTAATTCCAGAAAATAATGAATACAATATTGTTTGATTGTCTCTGCTCTTCCATTAATGCATGTTGTGATAGCCAGAATTGGAATAGTAAGGTCTAAGGTGCCAAATACAAGCCCTGGGTGGTGGGAGGGGATTTGGGCTCAGGGGTAGGAGGTCAGTGCTGGGCAGGTGCATCGAAGTCAAGTTCACACTGGTTGTGATGGCCTGACAAACAGAGGGCCTGAGGGAGGAAAGGAGTAAGAGAAAGCAAAGATGATACGATATAAGCTGTGGAATTTGGAGGTGAGAAAGGCAGGAAAGAATAAATCAGCAAGAATGGCTCAGAAGGCCTTTCTTACTCTGGTTTTTTGCCTACTATTTTCATGAAATTACTACGAAAGGGGTAGGGCATACGGCACAGTATCAGTGGTGGTTCCTGCTCCTCAGGTCTTCCTGCTCTCACCGGCCTCTACCCTGCTGGCACCTATATCCACAAGCAAGTTGTGCCTGGGGCCTTTGAAAAGGTAACTGAACTCAGCTGGACAAGGGGCCTGGAGGAAAAGCAGTTTTTATCAAGGGCAGTTCCTGGCACTCTGCACACATCAGCACTTCAAACAAGGGCTAAGCAAAGCACGCCATAGTCCTGCTGAGGTAAAACTCTAGTTTTTTCTGTCTCCTTGCTTCTGTTCTAAATATTCTGTTTCTGATTTAACTCTTGGCTTTAAAAAAAAATAATGAATTGTAAAGCTTTGCCTTTCTCTTAATTCTGCCCAATTCCCTATTTTTATCTATCTATCAGAAGGCTTTATTGCAGTGCACAGCACAGAAAAAAAAGATGAACTCAATCTATGGTGTGTCAGCTATATATCAGGTAATGATCTATCACATTGGGTACTTTAAAGACCAGTTGGTTGTCACAGTTGCCAATCCCTTACCTTTATCCTTCTGACATTTTGAGGCCCAACCTCAAAATTTTTAAAAAAATTGTGTAATAATTTTACATACAAAAATATTATGTGCATGGACTTCCCTGGTGGCGCAGTGGTTAAGAATCCGCCAGCCAATTCAGGGGACACGGGTTCGAGCCCTGATCTGGGAAGATCCCACATGCCACGGAGCAACTAAGCTTGTGCGCCACAACTACTGAGCCTTCGCTCTGGAGCCTGTGAGCCACAACTATTGAGCCCATGTGCCACAACTACTGAAGCTCACGCACCTAGAGCCTGCGCTCTGCAACAAGAGAAGCCACTGCTCTGAGAAGCCCGTGCACCACAATAAAGAGTGGATCCCGCTCACTGCAACTAGAGAAAGCCCGTGTGCAGCAACGAAGACCCAATGCAGCCAATAAATAAATAAATAAATAAATAAATTCATTAAAAAAAATTATGTGCAGCATGAATGTAAGTTTTGATGCTTAATAATAAAATGAGTACCTGTGAACTCACTACATAATTATTTATTTATTTATTTATTTATTTATTTTTGTCTGTGTTGGGTCTCCGTTTCTGTGCGAGGGCTTTCTCTAGTTGCGGTGAGTGGGGGCAACTCTTCATCGCGGTGCGCGGGCCTCTCACTGTCGTGGCCTCTCTTGTTGCGGAGCACAAGCTCCAGACGTGCAGGCTCAGTAGTTGTGGCTCACGGGCCTAGTTGCTCCACGGCATGTGGGATCTTCCCAGACCAGGACTCGAACCTGTGTCCCCTGTATTGGCAGGCAGATTCTCAACCACTGCACCACCAGGGAAGCCCATCACTACATAATTTTAGGAATAAGGCACCAGTACCATTATATCAAACTGTGTCCAACTTATCAATATTGTTTTCACAGATCATGCTTTTGGTGTTGTATCTCAAAGTCATCACCAAACCAAAGGGGACCTAGATTTTCTTCTCTTCTATCCTGTAGAAGTTTTATGGATTTGTGTTTTACATTTAGGCCTATGATTAATTTGGAGTTAATTTTTGTGAAAGAGGTAAAGGCTGTGTCTAGATTCTTTTTTTTTTTTTTTTGGCATGTGGACGTCCAATTGTTCTAGCACCATTTGTTGAAAAGACTATCCTTTCTCCATCCAATTGTCTTTGTTACTTTCTCAATGATCAGTTGACTATATTTTTGTGGGTCTATTTCTGGACTCTCTTCTCTGTTCCACAGGTCAATTTGTCTGTTCTTTTACCAGTGTCATACTGAGTTGATCACTATAGCTTTGTAGTAAGTCTTCAAGTTGGGTAGTGTCTTCCAACTTTGTTCTTCAGTTTTGTGTTGGCTGTGCTGGGGATTTTCCCTTTCCATATAAAATTTACAATCTCTTTGTTGATATCCACAAAATAACTTGCTGGGATTTTAATTAGGATTGGGTTGAATCTATAGGTCAAATTGGAGAGAACTGATATCTTAACAATTTTTAGTCTTCCTATCTATGGACATGAAATAGCTTTCCATTTATACAGATCTTTGATTTCTTTCATCAGAGCTTCATAATTTTCCTCATGTAGATCTCACACATATTTTATTAGGTTTATGCCTAAGTGTTTGTTTTTTTTGGCACTAATGCAAATGGTATTGCTCTGTCTGAAATTAATATAGTGACTCCACTTTGTTTTGGTTAGTATTTGCATGGTATATCTTTCTCCATTCCTTTACTTTTAATCTAGCTGTCTTTATATTTAAAGTGGATTTCTTATAAATAACACAGTTGGCTCCTGTTTTTTATTTCACTCTGACAGTTTCTGCTTTCAACTGGTGTATTTACACCATTGATATTTAAAGTGATTATTGAAAATAGTTGGATCAATGTCTACTGTATTTGTTACTGTTGTCTATTTGTTGCCCCCTCCCTTTTTTTGTCTTCCACTTTTTTTCTCTCTTCTCTGGTTTTAAGTGAGTATTCTGTAAGATTCTATTTTTCTCCTCTCTTATCATATCAATTATACTTCTTTATAAAAAATTTTTAGTTGTTGCCATAGAATTTGCAGTCATCTAAGTCCATTTTCAAATAGCACTATTCTGCTTCACATGTAGTACAGGTATCTCCTAGCAGTATCTCAATTCCTCTCTTCCATGCCTTATAACATTTCTGTCATTCATTTCACTTATCCATAAGCTATGATCATCTAACATATTGTTGCCATTGTTATTTTGAACAAACTATTATCTGTTAGCTCAATTATGAGTAAGAAAAATAAAATATTTTATTTTACCTTCATTTGTTACTTCTCTAACAAATCCCCTTTCTTTAGGTAGATCTGAGTTTCTGACCTCTGTCATGTTCCATCTCTCTGAAGAACTTGTTTTAACATATCTTGCAAGCCAGGTCTGCTGGAAACAAATCCCCTTAATGTTTATTTTTCTGAGAAAGTTTTTATTTCTCTTTGATTTTTGAAGGATAATTTCTCTGGATATAGAATTATAGATTGGTCTTTTTTTTTCTTTTAACAGTTTAAATATTTCACTCCACTCTCATCTTGCTTACGTGGTTTTTCTGAGAAGTCCAATGTAATCCTTATCCTTGCTCCTTTATAGATAAGGTGTCCTCCCCACCCCTAGCTTCTTTCAAGGTTTCTTCTTTGTCTTTGACTTTCCGCAGTTTGAATATGATATGCCTAGGCCTAGACCTTTTATCCTTGGTTTCTGGTGAGCTTCCTGGATCTGTGTTTTGGTGTTTGTCATTACTTTTGGAAAATTCTCAGCCATTATTATGTAAATATTTTTTTTCTGTTTCATTCTTTCTTTCTTCTCCTTCTGGTATTCCCATTAAGTGCATATTACACCTTTTGTAATTTCCCCACTGTTCTAGGATAGTCTGTTATTTTTTTCATTCTCTTTTCTCTTTGTTTTTCAGTTTAGGAAGTTTCTAGTGACATATCTTCAAGCTTATTGATTCTTTCCTTGGCCATGTCCAATCTACTAATGAGTCCATCAAAGATGGTCTTCATTTCTGTTTCTGTGTTTTTAAGTTCTAGTATTTTCCTTTTGATTCTCTCTTAGAGTGTCCACCTGTCTGCTTACATTGCCCATCTGTTCTTGCATGAAGTCAGTTTTTTCCGTTAGAGCCCTTAGTATCTTAATCACAGTTATTTTAAATTCTCAGTCTCACAGTTCTCAAACCTCTACCATACCTGAGTCTGGTTCTGTTGCTTGCTTTGTCTCCTCACTTTGTTTTTTGCCTTTTAGTGTGCCTTGTAATTTCTTTCTTTCTTTCTTTCTTTTTTTTTTTTTTTTGGCTGCACCTCGCGGCACTCAGGACCTTAGTTCCCCAACCAGGGATCAAACCCAGGCCCCCACAGCAAAAGTGCCAAGTCCTAACCACTGGACCGCCAGGGAATTCCCAGCCTTGTAATTTCTGGCTGGAATTCAGACATTATATATTGGGTAAAAGGAACTATGGTAGAAAGGCCTTTAGTGTGAGGTTTAAGTTTATCTGGCTAGGAGGTAGGTTGTGTGTACTATTTGCTGTAGCTGTTGTGTCAGTGGCTAAAATTTTCTCTAGCGTCATTGTTTTTGCCTTTCCTGTTGTCTTTGGGTTTTACTAGAAACTCCTTTTTAAAAAGAGTCTGAGGCTTGCAGTTCTTTCCACTGTAGTCCCCTATGATTATACACAGCCCTATTAATGTGGTGGTAAGGTGTGGGCAATGGTAAGCATTCTGTAATCTCATGATTAGATCTCAGTCTTTTATTGCCTCTGGCTGTGACCTTCACAAGCTTCTCAGCATTTTTTCCCCCCTTAGATGGGACAGGAAGGCTAGAAAGTGCTGGAACTGGGTATTTCCTTTCCCCCACATCAGTAAGACTCTGGCAAAATCCACATGGGATAGGCTCTGGCAAAATGGTTTTCCTTAAAGACAGGCCTTTATTAAGGAGAACAGAATGGTCTGAGCATATTTCAAAATAGTTACTTTCCCCTCCCCCTACCAGAAACATGAGGGAGATTTTCTCAGATCTTCACCCTGAGGTCCTTCTCCTGATGGCCCACAATGCCTAAAACATTTATTATCTGGCTCTTTACAGGAAAAAAAAAAAAAAATCCAATCCTTGCTCCCCATCTCTGTTTCCCTATTTCCCACCTGGAGGGAAAACTAGTGAAGGTGTAAGGAGTCCTAAGAATGGGTCCTCCGGAGATTCCATTTCTCAAGCTAGTCTACACCCAGACCCCAACAACTAGTCAATTACCCTTGAGGTTTTCATACCAGTTGCTGGTTCCAGTGGCTGTTTCTGCTCTGGGTAAGCTCTGGTTCTCTGGATTTGCCTGTTTCTCCAGTTTTCAGGGTGGTAGCTTGTCCTGGACCTCAATTCTCTCATAGATCTAAGGAGAGTTGTTGATTTTCACATTGTTCAGCTTTTTTCTTTGTTGTGAGGACAGGCGTGACAACTTCCACACTCCACATGTTGGACTAGAAACTGCTCACCACCTCTTTTTGTACAACCTGTGAGCTAAAAAACAATTTTTACTCTTAAAATGGTTGGGAAAAGTCAAAAGAAGAATATTATTTCATGACAAGTGAAAATTACATGAAAACCAAGTTTTAGCATCCATAATTTTTATTGGAACACAGCCACGCTCATTTATTTGCTGACTGGTTATGGCTGCTTTCACACTACAGAGGCAGAGTTAAGTATATAGTTTTGACAGAGACCTTATGGCCACAATGCCTAAAATATTTATTATCTGGGTTTTTTACACAAAAAAATTATTTTTTCAGTCCCTGCTCCCTATTTCTTAAAATTTATTTGTATTTTCCATCTCCTTTTCTTTCTGTGCTACATTCTGGGTAATTTTGTCAGATTTACCATACCAGTTTATTATGATCTCTTTAGCTGTATCTAATCTGCTGGTTTAGCCATCATTTTTTTCTTTTCTTCAACAATTTTATTTTTAATTTCTAACATTTTATTTTATTCTTTTTCTAATCTGTGTGGTAGGTTTTGATCATCTCTTCTTGACCACTCGTTTTGTGTTACCATCTTTTATTTCTTTAAGCGTTTCATACATATTTATTTTATATACTATATCTGATAGTTCCATTATTTGAATTCTTTGAGGTCTAAATCTGATGTTTCCTGCTTCTGCTATTAATGCTGGTTTGTTTCCTTCTATATTTGTTGATCTGTGACTGTGATCTTGTATTTGGTAGATGCAGTCTGTGGTCCTACGTTAAGGAGGTCTTGTCCAGAAAGGATATGTGTTTGCTCTGCTGAAAGCCAGATGACTCTGACCTGGAGCACTAGAGCCTTCTTCCAATTTCTCTGGTTTAATCTGAGTCTTAGGTTCAGTACTTCAATCTTTCTTTGTTGGCCTAAGACATTTTTTCTCAATTCCAGTAACAGTATTAGAAATGAAATTGGTAGCCAACCTAAGGTTTACCTGTCTTTCCCATTTACAGGCTCTTCAACCTTTCTTTTCAGCTCAGTTTTCTTTTTTATTCTTCTGGTCCTCAGGAATTCCCTGTAATCTCAGCAATACAATAAAAATTTAAAAGGTTTTTTTTTTTCTCTGTGCAATCTAGGTTTTTTGTAACAAGAGGGTTTCCTGGCCATCTAATCAGCCGTATTGCCAGAGCAGGAGTCTTAT
Source organism: Balaenoptera acutorostrata (assembly GCF_949987535.1). Lineage (NCBI taxonomy): Eukaryota > Metazoa > Chordata > Mammalia > Artiodactyla > Balaenopteridae > Balaenoptera > Balaenoptera acutorostrata. The sequence goes on from NC_080073.1 coordinate 91,204,714, forward strand.
CCAATTCTTTCTTCTTCACTTATAACTAATTTTTCCCCCCAGTTGCTGGTTTATCTCCTTCCCAGGACCAGGTAAGGGAACTATTTCCACACTTTCTATTGTCTCCTTTCCTTCATTACACCCCTATGCCTGCCCCCGTCTTTAGCACCCACTTTATTCCCTTGATAGATAACCAAACTTTGAATCAATGGTGATGGTACCTTCTCTTTGACGAAAGGAACAGCCGTTCTTTGGTTTCTTGCCAAGGATAGGATTTAGCTGTGGCTCTTTTCAAGCATCTTGGGTCTTGTTCTGTCTCCTCCCATTTCTAAGCACATACAACCTCTATTCCCATCCCTAACCCATTTAAACATGCTCTCTTTATTGACATGGTTTAATTTTTATTTACTGACATCATTATTTCAGGTCTCTCCTCTAGAATTTCAGTGTTCTTTCTTGCTCCTTGGTCTCCAGAGTATGGCTTAAAGCTAAATGCTTTTCATCCTTTGTTTATATCACTGCCCACATACTGTTTGTCATTTTTCGATTGATTAGCTACTTCTGCAGCTGTTGCCATCAGTTACAAATGGCTTTAGATGCAGAGACAAGGCAAACAAAAATACTTTGTAAACTGTAAAGCCTTGTACAATGCTAAGGACTATTCAAGGATGAGAGAGACACAGTATAGTTTAGGCTTCAGCTGAGGCAACTGCCCCTGAATTTGATTATGCAGAAAAACTGTCTTAAAGGCTTCTAAAGCTGAAAAGTAGCCTGTACAGGAAGAGAAGTCTGAGTCTTTCAAGGGGGAGATGGAACATCCTATTTAGGAGCTGTTGCCAATTTGATTCTTCCTCTGTTTAAACAGAGCAAATCCATTTTTTTAAATTAATTAATTAATTAATTTATGGCTGTGTTGGGTCTTCGTTTCTGTGCGAGGGCTTTCTCTAGTTGTGGCATGCGGGGGCCACTCTTCATTGCGGTGTGCAGGCCTTTCACTATCGCGGCCTCTCTTGTTGCGGAGCACAGGCTCCAGACATGCAGGCTCAGCAATTGTGGCTCAGGGGCCCAGTTGCTCCGCGGCATGTGGGATCTTCCCAGACCAGGGCTCGAACCCTTGTCCCCTGCATTGGCAGGCAGATTCTCAACCACTGCGCCACCAGGGAAGCCCTGAGCAAATCCATTTTTATCAAAGACTGAGGACAAAAGAACCACTGAGAAGTCCTCCAACTTGGCCTTCCAATGGTTTCCATCTCTCCCAATTTGTTACTGTGCACAGAGACACAGAGAATAATGATAGCATCCACCCATGAAACATGGTGGAGGAGAGTAGAAGAAATTAACAGTGCCAGTGCATAATATGGACACAGATCTTCCAGAAGCTTATGTTAATTTAGAAGGACGAATTAACCATGTCATCCAGGCTGTGGTTCCAAGACTAAAACTGGGAAGAAGCAGTTTCTGATGTGCCTGTATAGATATCACAGACCTTATAGCAGACCTTATAGATATCACAGAAAGGGCATTGGACTCGGATTCTGGAGATTGTTTTCTTGATGAACAAAAACGTGATCGCTGAATTGTCACATGATGAAACCAGCTCCTTGTTAGGGATAAGGTTGCCTTCCAACTCAAATTCTGTGATTCTGTGGTCATTACCAGTTGACATGGCTTTGTCTGAGTTGAAAAAAAAACTAGGCCCTGATTAATGTTTTTGGTTTGTTTATCTGAATTCCCTGGTTAAATTAAATTTAAAAATGGTTCTAATGCCCACGTTTCTGTATTCCTGACTTGGGTGCAGTCAGCCACTGAAATTGATGTAGGAAAGAGAAACCACATGCATCTTCCCTTTCCCCTAGGAACTAACTTTGTCTTTTCTATTATATGGTATATACTCAAGTCCTACAACAGCCCAACAGAAGCCCTACATGCAGGAGTTTCCAGTGTTGTTTCTAAAGCACATGATGACATAGGACTTTGTCTCTTCTGGTTGCCCCAGCACTTCCCAGATCCCCCAGCATAAGGAACTCCAGAACTTTTTGACAGTACTCTTCACACAACAAAGCATAGTAGTAATTTCTAGTGTTATAAACATTCCAGAGTATTTTAAGAAATTGTCCTGTTTGTCTTTCAGTCTTGAAGTCCCAGATTTAAGGGCACAATGAAAACCTTGCTCTTTGCATTGTGGATAACTGCAACTTCCTGCTATTAATGGTATTTCTTTAAAAAAAATTTTTTTTTAAATATATTTATTTAAAATAATTAATTAATTAATTTTTGGCTGCGTTGGGTCTTCGTTGCTGCGCGGGCTTTCTCTAGTTGTGGCGAGCAGGGGCTACTACAACCCGGATACCATGAAGGAAAATGACGAGATTAAATGGTAGGTCATGCCTTGGGATAAGAAAGAATCCCTGCCCTGGCTACTTAGAATTAATCAGCTAGGAGTCAATCAGAAGTTAACAGAAATACCATCGCAATGAGAAGCCCGAGCACCACAATGGTGTTTCTTTTAACTTCTGATTGACCCCTAGCTGATTAATTCTAAGTAGCCAGGGCAGGGATTCTCCCTCATATCCCAAGGCATGACCTACCATTTAATCTCGTCATTTTCCTTCATGGTATCCGGGTTGTAGTCGAGATTGGATTGAGGCTCCCCAGCTCCCTAGATCCTAGAAAATGAATCCATTGGCTTATTCACATTTGAGTTGTGCCTACCTGGGCAGTCTTCTGCAAAAGCCCTCCTGCATCCAGATGCACAGGTCTCTAATCACTCTGGATCAGAAGCTTTCCTGCTTTGTAAAGCTCTCCAGCAGAAAGTCTACATCTTCATTTCCATTTCTGCCTCTAACCATCTATCCTTCCAAATCTTCCAAATATGGCTTTGGAAGGAAAAATCACTTAAGACCTGGCCCTCAGAACTTACTTCTCCTAGCTAAAACTCGTTCCTCTCCCCACTAGACTATAAGCTTCCTCTTGCTAATAGGATCTATGTCTTTTTCCATTTGGACTCCAGCACCTACAACAGTGTCTGGCATATAGTAATCACTTTATGCTCATTCAAAGAGTGACCGAATGAATAAATGAACAACTATTGATATTTCTCTTAATGGACATTGAGTGTATACAATTAACTTTTTTTTTTTTTTTTTAAATCTTATTTATTTATATTTATTTTTGGCTGTGTTGGGTCTTCGTTTCTGTGCGAGGGCTTTCTCTAGTCGTGGCAAGCGGGACCCACTCTTCATCGCGGTGCGCGGGCCTCTCACTATCGCGGCCTCTCTTGTTGTGGAGCACAAGCTCCAGACGCGCAGGCTCAGTAGTTGTGGCTCACGGGCCCAGTTGCTTCGCGGCATGTGGGATCTTCCCAGACCAGGGCTTGAACCCGTGTCCCCTGCATTGGCAGGCGGATTCTCAACCACTGCGCCACCGGGGAAGCCCTACAATTAACTTCTTAATAATGGTTTTATTTTCTATCTCAGTATTACAGACTGATTTCTCAATTCTCCCCAGAGTAGAGTGAGCCCATTTTAAAACGATACTCAGGTAAGTTTCTGAATTATAAACTGTTTACACATCCTAGTCATATATTCATCTTTTGAAAAGTTGCAGCTCTACACAATTGATTCAAATTCATCTTGTCTACATTTTTCAACTGTATATGGACAATTCTTGTTTTATTTGCTAGCTCCTACCACCCCCCACCTTCAGTAGTCTACCTGGAAGAAGGGATCCATTTCTGTTTCACTTTGTTCAACTTTCATCACTGGCTTGACTATAGAATACCTGCTGACCAATGTGCACACCCCTGGATAGGACAGCGGCTATGCTGGATGACAGAAATCGGGTGCCCCAACTCTGGGAAAACAGGACTCCAGGGAGAACTAAAAATAAAACACAAAAATGTGAAGAAAAAAAAAGTCCAGTATAAGGTACAAAATGAGGTGAGAAAGCCTTTGAGCTCATTATATCACTGTGTTACCTTTTAATTAACATTCTTAAACCTCAGACTCATCTGCTAAATACAAATAATTCATTTAAATATGTATTAGGTGCTTATTATTTGCCAGGCACTATTTTAGGAACTGGGGGCACAATAGTGAGTAATACAAAGTACCTCTCCTCATTGAGTTCACATTCTAGAAGAGGAGCGATAACGTATATAGGATTAGCTAGTGATGTGTGCTGTGAAAAACCACAGAGCACTCATATGAAGCACTTAAAATAGTACCTGGCATTCCAATAGCCAAAAAGTGGAAACAACCCAAATGTCTATCAGCTGATGGACAGATAATGGAAATGTGGTATATCCATGCAATGGGATATTATTCAGGCATAAAAAGGAAGGAGGTACTGATACGTGCTTCCTCATGAATGAACCTTGAGGACATAATGCCAAGTGAAAAAAAGCAGACACGAAAGGTCACATATTGTATGATTCCATTTATAGGAAATAACCAAAATAGGCAAATCCATAGAGACAGAAATTAGTGGTTGTCAGGGGCTGGGACTAGAAGAGGATTGGGGGGGGTGGTGACTGGTTAATGGGTGTGCGCTTTCCTTTTTGGATGATGAAAATGTTCTGGAACCAGAGTGGTGATCGTTGCCCAACATGGTGCATGTATTAAATGTCACTAATGGTAAATTTTATGCTATGTGTATTTTACCATATTAAAAAAAAATAGTACCTGGCATAGTATAAGCATTCCATAAAACATATTTTCTATTTCAAAAATATCTTCAAACAGGAAATTAGCTAGGTAAATAAATTATTAAATAAAATTTTAATCACTGGAATGCTATGCAGCCTTCGAAGGGAGTGAACATGATCTCTAAGTACAAACATGGAAAGATGTCCAAGATGCTATTTAGTGGAAAAAAATAAAAGCTAAACATCAACATATATGTATTAAGTACGATTTATGTTAAAAATTGTATGCTTACACACATTTATATATGCCTAGAAAACACCTAGACCAGAAGGATACACACAGGAAAAATGAAAATAGTGGTTACCTCTGGGGTGAGTAGACGGGGGCAGGGGGGGTGGCAGGGAATGTTTCTTTTCTGTACACTAACTCTTGTGTATTGATTGTGTGTCTGTGTGTGTATACGATATACATTTTGAAGTTTTTACATGATGAGCTCTGAGTTAAGAGTGACATGGCAGTCAAAAAAATCTGAAGTTGTTCATAGGTGGCATTACAAGAAATACAGAATCTAGAACAAGGAAGGTAATTACCAATCTTGAGAAATAGAATCAACTGGCTTCGTATTCCTTATGAGGAATAAAACTTGACTTGTCACTTTCTCAGTGTAAAAATCCTTCTCCATACCTGGTAGTGGTTTCTGCCAAGTGATTAGAGACATGGCAAGTTCTTCTGCTTCCCAAAGTGGCAAGCATAACACAGGTGCTCAAAAAATTTTTTGCTTAATATTCCCCAAATCCCAACTAAATGGTAAGACATACAATGTTTTGAGTTTTTGTTCAAACGTTCCCCTTAACTTGCTAAGCATGTCTTTAAAAATAAAATTAATGTAGGAGCATAAGACAATATAAGAAAATCTATCTACAAGTCTAAACTCTTTAAAAAAAATCATTTTATTGATCCTTTACCATACAAAATTTATTCAAATTACACCCATTTGAAGTGGTAAGATCACAGCTAGAGAACAGGTTACCCTGTAACAAATCTATTTACAAAATCCATCATAAAAGCTTTTTTTTTTTTTTTTACATTATATTACATATTTTCTTTTTTTAACTAGCATACAACACAAAGCTAAACTGATTAGTAGTTTGCCTACTCCCAATTTTGGGAGAAATACTTCCTTTTGACAAAATCACGTACCCCACAGGAAAAGAAATTCCCACAATCTGACAATTGCCACCCGACTCACTCTGCAAGGCATTGTCCTTCAAATCCCTCCTCTCGGACACACGAGTTGTCATGCACACGCTGAGTTCTTACTTTCTTTTTCCTGAAAGCTAAAGCTTTAAATACTGCAATTGTATTTACAGATCTACACTTACAACAAAAATGAACACAAGAACACAACAACAACAAAAAAACAAAAACAAAATAACACTCTTAAAAAATTACAAACCAGCTAGAAAATATTCTGGCAGTGTTTACAAATTAATTGCTATTTTTGTACAAAATTGCTAGATAATGAAAATATGAGTAGGCTGCGTATCAACTTAAATAAAACGATTGCTACGCACAAATCTGTACATATAAACACACACCTAACACTGTTTGACAGCTCATGTGTTGCTCTTTATACAGTTTACTTTCTAAGGCTCACGCAGTCATAATTTGCACACTTGTAACTTTTAGCCATTTCATGTGTGAGCTTTAATAGCAGCAACTCAATGGTACCAGGAAACCTGCATACTCAGTACTTAAAGTAACACAAATACTGTAGTACTAACCCACTTTGTGTGCCAGATACTATTGCAAAAATAAAATGACTAATGCAAACAGAATACAGTATGGACGTCTAATTAATGTACACCAGTTAAGCCCATTAACTGGGAAAACCTTATGCATGAAGGAACTTTTAAGACTTATTAGGATTCCTTTCATTTTTAAAACAATAAATACGGCATCACGTTACGAAAAGGTTTAACGAGAAATTCAACCAAACACACAAACACCTAGTCAGGTGAGCTCAGTCTTTAGACTTTGGGAAAAAATCAGCTTTTGTGCAGCTGGCAAAGAGAATTACACAAAGCTGGAAGCAGAGGCAGCTAACCAGATGAGATAAATATGGGAAATGGGGAAAAGCTTGGCATAAATGGTTTCCCATACAGGAAAACACCCCACAGTGCATTTCCAGTAGGCACTTGACACAAAGCTCCCCCTCCCCCCCCCCCCCCCCCACCAAATGCTTCATCTCGGACCAAGTCCAGTGTGTGTGTGAGGGGACGGGGGTGGGGATGGAGGCCGAAGAAAAGGGAGGATGATCTGCACCTTGTTTTTCTTCTCAAACATACACCCATGCATACCTACACAAATAGTTTAAAGTGCTGGTGTCATTGTTTTGACCCGACCACCACTTTGCATATTGTGGAAATCTACCTAGACTAACCAGCTAGGGCTTTCGCGGTTTTGTTTTGTGTTTTTCCTAAGGGATATCTTTGCCATTCAATTGAACACGTGAATCGAGTGCCTACTATGTGCCTACCGCTGTGTTGGGCACATAGCATTTCAATTTAACTGTTCCTTGCGTTGAGGTTTGTTTTTTAGATGACTCCCTCATTCCCACAGTCTTTAGCATCCAAGGAATGGATGTGAGGTACTCTGCCACATTCCCAGCGGGAGAGGGCCGTCTCCCCCTGGCCAATGGGAAAGCCATTCTTGGACAGAACTGGTAGGATTTGCAGCTGTCACAAAGCCTCCAACTTGGGACACCATTCCTGAAGAGTTAAGGGGGAGATGCCCTGGCATCCTGTCCTGCTTCTTCTACATCCCTGACTTCCCTTGGTCCAGCTCACGCCTTCGTAGCGGAAGGGGAATGGGAGCTCCGTGTTCTCACCAGCGGGAGTAAATGCCGCTGACAGAACGCTACTCACGACGGGGGATGTCTTCCTCCCCAGAGGCCTCTCCATCTGACCCCATCCTGAGAAGTGGTCTCCCTGAGTGCAGTGTAAGAGAGCCCTTTCCCCGGTCACCGGGGGCCCGGGAAGCCCAAGGACGGAGGGATCCACACCTGCTGCTCCTTGGGGCTGCTATGTCATCTGACCTGGTTCTCCTTCCAGATGGGCCGCCCCTGTCGGCGAGCTCCACTGGCTCCAAGCGCCCCCTCCTGGGAGAGGAAGCAAGATGGGGCAAAGCTTCTCGCAGAGGCTGTTAAACCTCAGATCACACACATTTAGATGCTCTGATCAATAGAGGTTCTCTACCGCTGCTTAAATAATTTGAATTAGCAAAAACTGCTTCAAAGTAAACAATTAAATTGAAATGGTGATGGGTGCCACAGGAATGCTTAAATGGCAGCTTAAAAAAAAAAAAAATCTAAAATAATCCACAAAGAACTCCAAAGTAGGCATTTGCTACAAATCAACTTCAAACTTACAAATACATTGGGGGCAGGGGAGTGGAAGTGGTTTATGGAGACAGGAAAAATCCACAACAGCTCAGAGGGGCAGAACTCAACTCTTCTTCTGTATCTGCGACAAATACTTGAAAACAGTTTCTTCATCTGAAAGGCTGTGGAGGATCTCTTGACCTCCTAGTGGGACACGCGGTCCATAGCTTAAACTGAATTATGACAGTAATTTAAATATTCCTAAGAAGAGCTGAAGAAATCCATTTCATACTTTTGCATGACTTCAAGTTTACAGTTCCTGCAGTTCCATTCCAAATTAGCAGACCCCAAAGACATGCATTCTGCGAAGAAGGCACGGCTTGAAATGCTATTAAGGAAGATTGCTGTTTTCGAGTGGGCCAGGTGGCCAGACCCCAGTCTACAGCCCATCCGTCAGGCACAGCAAGCCAATCCAGGAGGGAGGGAGGAAAAGGACGGGTGAGAGACACCTGATTGCACATTTTCTCACTTGCTGACTCATCCAGGAGATTTTGGAGCCTGGGGCAAGGCAGGGCTTTCCCAAGGGAGCCTGCAACTGTGCGTTTAGACAATTTTTTTTTTTTTAATTTATTAAAATGTCAGCTTTGTTCTGAAGTTTGTAGTTTACTTCATGATACTATCTTGGAGGAAGAAGGTAGGAAGGGACAACACTGCATGACAGATGTTCGGTTTCATAATAAAAAAATAATTGGTTTATAAGGGAAGTCCACACAAAGCATAATCAGCTACACATAAAGTCTTCCACCAGTGGGAGCTTTTCCAAATCGTAAGCATCAAAGAGATCGCTGATGCCTTCCTCCTCCCCAAGGCTTAGGAGATAGTCTTCTTGGAGCAGGGGGGGCAGTAAGTTCACAAATGGTCCTTCTAGGTTGGAAGGAATTTGGTCCTCGGTCTGCTGTAAAAGGTTGGCTGGGGAGGCCAAGGGAGAAAGGTCTGCCATGGAAATCGAGCAATCACTATGTCCTGAGTTGGTTGAAGCCAAGTCTGAACGGAAAAAGTTGGTGGAAAGAAGAAAATAAGTTAGGCAAAAATCAAATTAATTTTGGGGAAGCATGTACGTATTGCTGTTATAAAAGCATGCACTCTTTGCTAAGGACAATTAGATGACATGACAGTATAGATCACCTCATGCTAACAGGCACTGTGCACACTGACTCTGGTAAGCCCTTCTGTGTTCTGGTCTTACTCACTCATCTTTTAAAATACCAACGGTTAGCAAACAAGAATACATGTAGCTTCAAAGATTAGAGGCTAACAAACTTAAAAAATGTCCTGCTATCAATTAGGCATTCTGTAAAGAAAAACAGAAGAAAACAAAACCTACAGACTGAAAAGTTGGCTCCCTAGTAGAGATCACTGATTTTAACTTAGTCTTTTTTTGAACAACTAGCTTATTAAAGATACTTCTAAAAATACAAATAAAAAGACACATCCACTTTGAAGTTCTAGGGTGGAAAAAAAAAGTGGTCTTTTGTTTTACCATTTGAGGTAGCATTTTTTTCTCCCCCTCAATATTAAGTCAGACCTGATCACTTAAATCATTCCTATTCTTGCTCCTATACTGGGAGGTAGTAGAAGAAAATTAAATGCATATCTCCAATCTGAAAAATCAAAAAGACTGCAAAAAGCTTCCCTTGCTGTGTGGACAGTGGAGGGATGCGTTAGATTTATTTTCCTGGGGTTTCCCTCCCTCATTCTCTCCCCATCACACTGCGGGGGAAATTAGGATAAAACTTCTTTGGCAAAAGGCTTTTCTCTCCTAACTTTTTTCAGTTCCCTCTCTAATGGTCTCTGCGGTATCACTCAGAGGTGTGCGGCCAAGTGTAGCTGGTGATTCACCCAGACAGCTTATAGCTTCACTCCTCACTTCCACTGGTTTTCCAAAACACTGTAAAGAAATGGTTTCTGCTGACGGCAAAAGCCTGTAGGGGCTCTATTAGGTGGGTGGAGGAACCATTTGCCCTGAAGAAGATCATTATTTTTTCCTGCAAACTATTCAGAATGCCTTTTTTTAAAAAATGTTACCTTAATAACATTAATAACAGAAATTTTTGTTTCTTGCCTAGACTTGTGATTCTGATACAGGATCCTTCTAGCCACATTCATTTTTAACATAGTTTCCAAATGACAAAAGTGGAATTTTTACCTTTGGAAGTGGGTTTAGAGATATTCCCATTGTGGTCTTGGTTGTTTGTTTTCATTGGACTGTGTGTTTCAGTCTCTTCTGGACACAAATAAACCTCAATGGGTCCTTGGGTACTTGCCAAATGTATTTGCAGGCTCTATGAACAGAAGAAGTGAGAGAAGTTCAAACTGAAAGTTCTTTTGGAAATGCGAGCTATAGTAATTTTCATCAAAAAATGGCAAGTAAGGGTAATTTTCATTGTTCCTTTTGTTTCTCTACTGGTAGTCCGCCTCAGTCAATGACTGTCATCCTCTAGAGCAGGGGTCTGCAGACTGCAGCCCGAGGGTCAATCCTGTCCACTAACTGGTTTTGTAAATAAAGTTTTATTGGCAGAGTCACGCCCATTCCCTTTGTTTATGTGTAGCCTCTGGCTGATATTTGTGTTTTTTTTTTTCTTTTCTTTTTTTTCATGCTGTGATGGCGGAGCTGGGCAGTTGAATAGTCCCAACAGACTGTAGGGCTCACACAGCCAAAAACATTTACTGTCTGGCTCTTAAAAGAAAAAGTTTGCTGACCCTTGCCAAGAGGAGGTGAATTTTAAAAATATATATATATTCCTTTTATGCAAACTGTTAGAAGGTCTTTTAAGTGTTCCAAATACAGCATTCCCATGTTATTATTCCTTAACAGTAGGGGTTTTTTTATGTTGAACTTTAATAGCCACTGGAGGAATAGTACTCTTAAGTGCTAGGAACTGAGTTTAATAAGAGAATGCAGCACACTAATATTTAAAATTCTTCTTTATCTAGGTCATAGAGCTATTATTATCATTTAAGGTGAGAATTCTACCCTAGATGGGAGCTTGCAAATTTCATTCTCTTTTTATTTTCTACGCATTCTTTTACTACATTTCTTTATCTTATAGTTATAGTCTAGGCCTATATTATCAAAGTATATCTGAAAGCAATCACAAAAATATGCTTATTTTCTTACAATATTCTAGTCTATCAATTAACCCAAAGTCCCATTTGATTTCTTAAAAGTAAATGTGTTATAAATGATAAATTCTTAAAATGTCCTAAGATAAGTTAGGGAGCTACTTTAAAACATTTATATCTCTGTTCGTGGTGGGGACCACATCCAGGGTAATCAACGTAAAATTCCCCACCGGTTCAAATGGATCAGAACTACCATATAACAAATTATGAAAAAGAGAAAATACAAGAGGGACAGGGCCCCATTTACTACTTTGAGTTGAATGCCCTGCTATGTTAAAACTAGACTTTTTGGACACTCAATACATATCCAACTGTTGAAATGTTTTTAAAGTTAGGATTAAGGAAAACAGATGGGGAAGAACTATCAAGCTTTTAGGAGAATACAGACTTTAACCAGGAGTCAATGATTCTTTAACACCAGGCATTCCAAAAAGATCTCTACAGATGAACAAAGACGTTATCTCCTTACCTCTATTGGGTCAGGCACTTCAAGTCTTGTTTCTGGAGGGGCTTTCACAACTATAACAGTTTGGTCTTTAAGGCCACTAATTTTTCGAATATCTTGATATGTAACATAAGCTAACGTAATGAGTGTTAAGGAAATCTTCCAACTAATCGTCTCGGGTGTAACCATTATGAAGATAACAAAATAGATGCATGGAAAAATTTTTAAGTATTTTATTTCTTAGAAGAATATATCTGTCTCTCCTTCTAGATCTTTAAATATATGGGATCTTCCATAATCTTCTTTTCTGGTTGTTATTCTAAACAACAAAAGAAGTGTCTAGCTTTTTTCTTTCCATTTCTAAGTTCATGGCTACTTAAGATATTAACATAAACACAGAAAGAGAACAGTTAAAATAAACTCTCAAAAGAAAACTGAAACCCAATTTGGTCAGGGATTTTCAAACCAGGTTCCTCTGGAGCACAGGTATTGCATGAACTCCAATGAAGTACTCTGTCACTCAAATTGAATGATGGCAGATCCCAATTCACAGAAAAAATTTAAGCCCTATTAACCATAATTTTGTTGAAACACCGGTAACTTCTATCTGCTACTTGATTACTAAAAAGTGTCAGCAGCCACCCAGATGAATGAGTGAAATGTATGTATCAGTGGAAGAACTCCGAGTACTGCTCAGGCAGAGAGAGCTTGTTTTCTTAAGTGTACCTGGGCTGGTTGTGATTATATATTGCCTACTGATAAGAGTATCATTACTCCTCTGTTAGAAAAATTACCCTTTGTATGATATTATTAACTACAATATTTCAGTGTTCACAAGGAGGAAAGCAGCTTCCAGATGATCTGCAACCTAAATGATTTAGGAAAAGAGAGTAAAATAATATTTCAGTACTCTTGGTAGTTACTTCCGAGCACTGAACAATTCTTTAAAGTGCCCTGACAGTTAAACCTAAGAGGATATTACGAAAGAACATGGTACTTATTATATGATAAAGTATTCATGCTAGCTTGCTTAGAGAGACAGGCTTTGACTTGGTACTACAAGAGAATAGGTCGCATAGCTTTCTTTTATAAGGGACATGGAGTACCATAATTAACATACAATGTCTTTAGCCAGTTGCTTTTCATATTAACTTACAAAAAATGCCTAGGATAAAACAGCAAATCACAACCCAACAAAGGCATTTCCAGAGGTAATATAATGTAGTGAATAGAGTCTGTGATCTAACATGTTTAATACAGAAATAGGACTTAGAAAGCCTAGAGGAAATGATGTCCCTTAGATTAGTAGCTTTTTATTAGAAATTGAATGACGCTATGAACCTGCTGTCCAGAAAAAAGCACATTCACCCCAAATCTGCATGTACATTTAGGGGCATCTATCACAGACTATCATCTTTAAGTCTCAGTAGTTCAGACAACAGCTATTTCAGTGTTGAGCTTGACAGGACAGCTCACGCAGGATTCTGGGTTTTAGGTCATCATCTGTTTCATCAAGGAAGCCAATTGCTGTCTTCATAGAAGACTTGACAGTTAGGAATTTTTACTGAGAACAGTGGGGAAACTGATAACTAGGTACTTACTCCACAGCCCACTGTCAAAGAGCTATTTGACAACCACTTATTAAAATAAAACCTCATCTACAATTACCCAACATGCTGCAGGAAGGAAAATTTCAACACATTTGTGAACAAGCTGTACCAAATTCGGAACTGGATGGCAAATTGAAATAGATTGTGCAAACATATTCTCTAATCTCACAAACTTAAAAGTGCTTCCACTGTGGCTCCCTCCTGAATTTGCTTCTTGGGTTAGCAGCCCCCTGCAAGGAAGCTTTCATTTTCTGCAACAAAGGCACCCGAGAAAGCTAATGTAGGTGACAAGGCTATAAGCTGCCAATCACATGTAACAGCCATATCTCCTCCCTGAAGGGGCTCCTGAGTAAACAATGTATGAAGCAGCCCAACTAGAGCTACTCTTATGTCTTCCAGTGTAAGCCCACTCTGGCCACCACGGGGAGCGGGGAGGGGGCGGTGTCGAATCATCACACCTCTTCTCCAGCTCACTGATCATCAGCTGACAAGGTTAATCCTTTGGCCAACAGGAAATGAACAATCAGAGTTTCAAAAAACTGCTTAAATTGGAAAATAAATGTCCCCATAACTCCAAGGGAAAGCCTACTAGAGATGAGACACTAGAAGAAACTAGGCAGGTCACATTTTATTTTCTGTCTAAAGAAGATAAATGGGGAACTAAAATTAGAGATGGGATTATTTAAAATACTGGTTTTGTCTTCTACTAATAACTGAGAAAATTGCAAAATCTTCTCGTCAACATGATGAAGTAATCTCTCTCCTCTATGGTCTGAAGTGAGGTGATGAACAGTTAAGTTTTCCTCAGGTGGTCAACAGATTGTCAGCCAGTTAAGAACAAGAGTTGGCTTTTTATATTTTTACTTCCAAGGACTAATGTTTGTGGATGAATGGACAAACTGAGATTTCTTAGGCCTTGAGGTATTTCTGAAATCAGTTTTTGGTGTTGTGATTCAGCATAACGTGCTTTAAAAACTATAGAACGATTCTTCTATACTCTTTCAATTCCTTCAACTATAGTTCAATTACAGATTCAACAAATTCCAATTGCCCCCAATATCTGATGAAAAGAAAATCGAATATGAGAACCGCAACAGTGACAGCCAACACCCACCTAAAACCTGGGAAGCCCAAGATGAATCTGCTGATTGTTATCATTAATATGACTACTGACACCTTACATATCTCATTAATAGTGTTGCCTTACGCTCTGAGTGTATCCGTATGTCCCAACCATACATGAATACAATACTTTAAAAAACATTTCCCACCTGGCTATCGAAAGAGATACGATAGGATGCAGTCTAATGACTATCATTCCATAAATACTGAACACACACACGCTTACTTGTATGAAACTAGAGTCAAATTCTACCTTGTGCATAAAAGTCCGATCATCAACTCTGGAAACAGTCTAGAAGGCACTAACCCCCGCCAAACAGGTGGCACAAAGGATATCTTTGATTCTCTGAATCCTCGGTTAACAGTTTGAGGTCCAGGGTGCAGCTTTGGATCAGTTCATCTAATTTCTTCTCTTCCTGACTGAGCTCGGTCACTTCTTTAGACAGGCCTTGACACTGGGCCAGCATGCCCCCGTCCTCAGACAGACTGCAGCCCCTGGAAACCCAAACACAGGCTCTGCATGGCCGCTCGACAGGCCAAAGGGGAGAGGGCGAACGGGAGGGCTGGGGGAAACGGTCCTTCGGGTAAATGTCCCCTCTTGATGCAGGAGGTCACACTGTTTGTTAGCCAAGTGTTAAAATTAGAACGTTCATACATATTTTTTCATACATAAAGTCCTTCACTTTTCACACCATAGAAATTAAGTGAAAAAACACTGCTATTTTCAGGTTTCTTTCCTCCAGAAGAGCCTGTTTCTTCAGAAGACTCGAATTCAAAGGGCAAAAGGGGGCGGCTCCTTCCTGCCACATGCCTCCCAGCGGGGAGAAAAGCAACAGGGGAAAAAGGACAGAAAGACATAGCAAGGTAGAAAAATTTGAAGAAAAAGATGGAATGGTTCAAAATTCAACCAAACGTCATCCAAAAAAGAAGCATGAGAGACCTAGGTCATTTCTGAGGGTCTTATACCAACCACTAAAAAGGAAGAGGAGGTGAAGAAAACAGGTATATGTGCTGGATGCAAGAACAAAAACCAGTTCCCAACAGGTGTGTCTCAACCACAGGCTAAAATGGGTCACTGAATTGTCATAAAATTCCAAAAAAGTACATGTTCATTTTATCATGTTTGAAGTAATATTTTTTTCAAAGCCAACCCATAACAGATTTATTCCTTCCAATAATGCTTTCATAGTTCCTTCTGATATACTGGGTGTTCAGATGCTCTGTCCATAATTCACAAACGACATTATCATACGTTTAATCATACATGTGGGTGTGTAGATGACAAGTATTATCATCCCGGTTTTCCAGAAGGAACCTTGACTTAATTTACACAGAAAGTGAGTTAATTGGCAATGAGAACCATCAATAAAGATACCTGACAACTGGGCGTACACACAGATGTGTTGATACACAGCCACAGATAGTTTCTAAACTCCTGTTAGAGACACGCCACAGACCTGTGTAAGCAGCTATTAGATTACACATGTGAGCACACACGTAGATATCACGGTGACAGATGAACAGCCTTTTACTTTACAGATGCAGGGCTCCATTTAATCCCAGGATCCCCTTGCTTGAGGCTAATTGAATATAAACCCTTTTATCTCTGACAGCATCTAAACAGAAGGTCTCTTTGTAAAGAGACTTTGAACTTCTGGCTAAGGAGTTGAGGAGGGAAGAGAGAAGGAGAGAGAAGTAGGAGAAAAAAGGAATGAAGTGTGGGCATGGGCGTGAAAGTTGGGCCTGGGAGAAACCCCTCTGCAGTTTGCAAGGACCCCACAGCCAGTGAATGCGGGGGCCGTGACTCATACTCACATCCACTGCACGTTGTTTTTAGACTTCTTCTTAATGAGGTGAATGCCTTCCAGCACATTGGTGATGTCATAAATCCTTCTCTTTTGTACCTTCAGCACCTCTGCTGCCTTGTTCAAATCCAAGACCCCATCAGGTGATTGGCTCAGTAGCTGAATGAACTTCTTGGTGAGCAGACCAAGTGATGTATCATACCGTGTTTTTTCTGAGGGAGATTTTGGAGCTTAAAGAAAAACAAAAGCCGAGCGGGTGGGGGGATAGGGGGAAAGGTAAAGAAATGAAGGGTTTCTTTGCAGTCAAGCAAGCCCCCATTCCCCCAGCAGCCCAGGTATTAGTGTTGGAAGCAAAGCTGTTGTCGCTGATGCTTTTGGTGAGTTATGGAAAGCTATGAAATTGCTTTATTAGAGAAGGAAGGGACAGTAAAAAAAACTCCTGTTTGATTAAAGCGTTTTACCGTGAATTTCTCAGTAGTTTCTACTTTGGCTTACCCTACTCCCTGGGTCTAGTGAAGTGTCTCACACATAGTAGGTGCTCAAAAATATCTGTTGAATGAATGAAAAAGTGCTGTAGCCTCATGGGAACAGCACATGTGGAGCCTAATTTGATGGGGTCCGGCTGTGAATCTCTCCAGCATTTGATGATGGGGCCCAGACAGACCCATCCTAACTGCCCTTTCAGACTCCAGTGTCTCTGTGTGTATATAACTCGTTCACCAACTTTTCAAATAATGTAGATGAAGAATACCTGGAAAAGTCGTTCAATCCAGTCTCCCCATCCCTCTGGAATGAACTGTCCTCATTTAATATTGCATTTATTCTCTTATAGGTAGGTGCACAGGTCAAGGGTTTCACTGAGTACAACACACAATTTGTGGATTGCCTAATTCATACACCACAGGATAGGACAAAGTCTAAATTAATTTAGCCTTTGCATTAAATGCCAAAGATGTAAAGGACTATTTAGCTATTTCCAACCTACTTTTCTCTCTCTCCCAAAAGAAACGATTGTGTTTGATGGAAATGGAAGCTAGCTGCAATTTACTGGTCTCAATTCTTACGCTGCCATATGCTGAACTAGAGATTTAGGCTGGCATAGATATCACCTACAGCCAGCTAGCCCTGGTCCCTGAACTAAGGTCCATGAAGGAAAGTTAAAGTTAGATTTGACTATGGAACAGTGCCAAAGAGCTTGTATTCTGAGTTGAAAAATGAAACTGCACACATCAAAAGAGGCCTCCCCTGAAGTCAGTATTCAGGTACCAGAGAGACTCTGTAAACCTCTCACTGGGTGTCTGCAGACATCATATTTATTTTTTTGGATAGGCACAGGCAGAAATGAAAAAGAACCAAACATGCCAAAATTATCCACACCTTGGCATCCCTTCAGCCACAAGCTCTGAAAGTTGGGAAGCTCACACCCAAGAGAGGAAGAGATGATGGAATCCTTACTTTTTGGACTATCTGGACTTCGGAGCGCAGCTCTTCCTTTGCCCTTGGGGGTTTTTAAACCATCTGAGAGGTACTGCTGACCGCTTTCTCCTAGCTCCAGCCTGCGCTTTGCCTGGAATAAGAGAGTACAGTCGTTGGTCGCTGGTCATGTGGACGATCACAAGTGAAGCCAAATGCCACAGGCTCGCGCCAGCCCCCGCTGGCCCCCTCCATTTCACTCAGGGTCTTGGTTCCCTCCAGCCGGGGCTCTGGCTCCGGAGGCGGAGCTCTCGCCACCTGGGCTCAGATGGACAAATCCAACCATCCTTCAGGGTTAGGAGCCACTTCGTTCATTTACTCATTGATTCAACATACGTGCCAGGCATGGGGCTGGAGACTAAGAATACCGCAGGCATCATGGGACTTAAATTCACTTTTCCCCAGCAAACCTCTGCTTCTGTCTCCATCTCTGACCTGGGTTGAACCCCCTTCCTTGTGCTCCCCAAACACTCTGTGTTTATTGGTATCATAGCACTTGCTGGATGTAAGAGTTATTTTACTTATCTGTTTCTCATTTCCTTTAAGGCAGGGACTGCTTCCGATTTATCTCTGCATACCCAGGGGTTGGTACAGAGCCTGGGTTTCCGTAGGAATTCAGTCACACACACACACTCTCTCTCTATATATATATATATATTCAGTGAAAGAAAGGGTGATTGAATAGTAACACAACTGGTCACAGACTACAAATGCTCATTCATCAGAATAACAAATACCGCAAACACTCAATCCTGGGTTTCAACTAGGATTACTTTCCCCATTTGGTCATCAAACTGGGCAAACGAGAAGCTCTCACCCAAGTTTTTCATCTGATTTTTCATATAAAATATGCACTTCATGCCTTTTATGTCCTGGGTTCTGGGCGAAGGGAACAGAGGTAAGCAAGACAGGTAAGAGTCCCTTGGTTCCTAGTGCGCAGAGCCCAGGAGAGAAGCCAGGTAATTAAATAAGTAACTGCTGAGTCCTGACTGCACGGGTGTGAAGGGTGTTCAGACGGGGGTGGTACCAACTAGACACCCACGTGACAATGTGCACTTAGGCTCATTTCAGGGCAGATGCTTCTAATGAGGAGATTCACAATTTCAAAATAACTCCCCATGACATAGAAACGGAAGTAACAACTTATCAGCTGAACTTGCTCTGTTCACTAAGAAGCCATGAGCCACAGGCAGCTCACCCGATCTGACCCGTGCTGTCCGTGTAAAACACACACTGGATTTCAAAACTTAGCACGAAAAAGGCTGAAAGAGCTCAGGAATAATTCTTATGTTGACTACATGTTAAAATGATGCTGTTTCGGCTTCATAAAATATTACTAAGTAAGATGCTATAAAAATTATCATTTCACCTTTTTCCGTATATATATACATGGAAAATATATGTATCTTTTTACTACGTGGCTTGCATTTGTGGCACACATTATCTTTCTGCTGAGCAGTGCATCACCACTCCAAAGGCCTAGGAATGACAATGAGCAAATTAACTTTCTTAATTTCATTGTCTGCTCCCAAACACTCTTGTCAAATCCTTGTGTGGGCCTGTTGCTTCGGTTGGCCCAGTGAACATTCCCTTCCCTCTCACAGACTACGAGTGCCCTGGTGCACACAGGTGACCCCGGTGCACACAGGTGACCCAGGCCCGGCTGGTCTTTATGCACCATCCGCCCCCTCGCCCACAGCGATTGCAGTCCTTCTGGCACAGGACCAAAGCTGGGTGAACGAAGGCAACCCCAGGAGTTTTTCTGGAACTAGTGGTAGGAAGGGGTGTGCCTTCTTAGTAAGGTTGATAAGCTGGTAGCCGAAAGCTACCTGGAAATGAGGCCTCCCCAGGGGAAAGCAGAGTGGAGAAACAGAGAGAAAGGGGTCTGAGGCCATCATTCAAAACTCTGGGTCAGGTCATGCAGTTGGCCTTCCCCAGACTTTTCAGTTACATCAGTTACATTAGTCAATAAAGTCTCCTTTTAGCTCAAAGCACTTTGAGTTGGGCTCCTGAAAGTGTGGGGGGGATGTGACAACCTGTGGAAATGGCTGAGTCAAGATGGGCTCCAGTGAAATGGGGAGCTGGCATGCCTTGCTAACAAGGGGCCAGGTGTGTTGGCTACTTCTTGTGGCCTGCAGGAAATTACTACTGATAGAGACAAGCTTTGTAGAGGCTTACCTAAAAGTAGAGAAGGAGAAAACAGCTTTGCTTTGGAGGCTTTTTCTCAGTAGAGAGCAATCCAAGAAGATATACAGCTGTATTCTCTGCCCCTGCTAAAGTCCACAGAAGGAAGGCAAAATGGGAAAAGGACTTGGGCCCCTGAGCTCCTGGCCCCTTAAGGCCACACTCTCCTTGAACCCTCAATAAAGAACCAACCACTGGCCAGCAGCCTGGGGGCATAGTCATTTGTGCCTCCCCATCCTCAGCTACTGTTTCAAATTGCTTTGAGGCTAAGGCCTGTGGAAGCAGCGAGCTGTAGGCTGGGGAAATTCCAAGATCTGTTGCTAAGAAACTGCGATCTAACTTCAAGGACCAGGACTAGTCAGGTTGTGTGACTTTGGGAACCAAGCACCAAACCATAGAGTTGACAAATCTCAATACTAGATAGAAAATCGACTACATTTGAAAGTCACCAGAGGAAGCAAAGGCCTATGAGACCTCAGTCTTTAAGTGAATCAATCCCTAAACCTATAAAACTCACACTGAAAAGAAATGAGCTGTGAAAGAAAGGCAGCCCCAGAAAAATCCTCCCAGAGGGTAGAAATCGGGGTGGCCATCTTGGCGCCACAAGCAAGCCACATCTCCAGCAAGTCTCCAAGGGCCTGCTATTCCTGTTGACGGGGACATGACATGCTCTGGGAGGTGACCACCGTGTGTGATTTCCTCTTTTCCAAATGGATGTTTCTGTTGGGTTATCCTGTTACCTCTCCTCCACTGCTGCGTGAGTGGGGACTAAGCTGGAACACATAGTACTTGTAGGTCCTAGATCTGACGACGGGCACAGTAACTGGCCTTCCTTTTGGGGAAGGGCTACGATGGAGCATATTGCTTACCTTAGCGAGTTCGCGCACACATGCTTGTTAAAACAAACAGGAAGCCAGAAGGGAGGACTTAAACAGGGCAGGTAGTCTCTGCCTACACCCCCTTGCCCTGGACAGAGCACCAGCGCAGATAAAAATCTCCTCTTGGTGTTCAGATTTTCTGCTGTTCTTCGTTGGCTCCTGAAGATCTGTGTAATTCCCTGGGGTAATTTTTCCTCCGCCTGAAGAATGTCCTATAGCATTTATTTTGGTCTATGTCTGCTGGTGACAAATCATCTTAGTTTTATTTTTTCTGAAAATATTTCATCTTCATCTGTGAAGGATATTTTCAATGGATACAGAATTCTGGGTTGATTTTTTTTTTTCCTGTCAGCACTTTCAAGAGAATGTTCCATGTACACTTAAAACTAATATAATATTGTAAATCAAACACAATAAAAAAAATCAAATCAAAAAAAAAATCTCCTCTTGGTCATCTCAATTTTTGTTTGCTCTTAGTGTGAACATCTTGCTGAACGGAGAGCTGTCCTGTTTATAAACAGATCTTCATATTACATGGCCCCTACCAGTAAAACAACTAATATATCTGGTGCTTAACAGGAGGCCCAGCCATTTGGTCCTAAGCAGGAGTAAAGGCCGAACATGAGTGATGCTATATAGATCACCCACACGGCATCTGCCTGAGCAGATCAAGGGTGGCTTTTACTAGAAAGGAAGTATGTGCTAACTATAGGACCTCAGCCCCAACTATGACAACATGCCTCTGCAAGGAACAGTTGCACTGTTACTCATTTCAGAAAATGTACGTATGAAAATAATAGGAGTAACTGTCAGGCAGCCAAGCAGTGGGCCGAGGGGAACATCCATGGTTTCTGTCTACCTGGCATTTGTTGCCCCTAAATTTTCATTTGGGGAACTTCTCCGCAGTTCTTAGTTCAGGTGGTTTCTCTGTCTCCAGCCTTGAAAACAAAAGGCCTGACACTGTTCAACATCTTAGGCTGGCCCTTACTATCTAGGTTACAGAGGTGAGTACCTTAATCTGGGCCCACCAATCACTGTAGTCCAGTCAGCTGGCGAATGTGACTGGTTTACAGGTGGTTTACCCATGACCAAAGCAGGATGAATCACTCAATGATGGGATTTTTGTTGGAAAGTACAGGGTTCTTTTCACTGGGAGTTATCAGGCTGGTAGGATGTAAGCCTGGAGCTACCTGGGAACTGAGCCAACGAGAAGAAAGCATAGTTAAGAGCCAGAGAGAGACTGAGTCCCAGTGCCTTCAAGGGAGGTACGAGATCTTACCAGTCCCAAAGACAGATCTACTAGACTTTCATTTGTGTGAGCTGAAGAATTCCCTTTTTTGGTAGGAGAAAACTGTTAGATTCCTACCACTTGCAACCAAGAGTCCTAGATATAGCCTTTTAGTATTAACCATAATGCACTCAACATTTGAGTGCTTACAATAGGTCATATGCCAGGTTAATTGCTTTCCATTTGACTGTATTATCTTATTTTTACAACAACCCCATAAGATAGTTGTTATTATTATTTCCTATTTTACAGGAGAAAATGGAGGTTTAGAGCTCTTAAATAACTTTTCCAAGATCCCCACAGCCAGTAAATAAGCCTACTCCAAAGTCCATGCTCATAACCACTCCATAAAATGATTGTGAAAGATTGCCATAAAAATATTTGAAAAGTTATATTAAATCGATACCATCTTACTTTATGATAAACTTAAGTTTTACTTTATTTATAATTAAAAAAAACAACTTTCCTTTACATAAAATGCACGTGGTATGGGCTTCCCTGGTGGCGCAGTGGTTGAGAGTCTGCCTGCTAATGCAGGGGACACGGGTTCGAGCCCTGGTCTGGGAGGATCCCACATGCCACGGAGCAGCTGGGCCCGTGAGCCACAACTGCTGAGCCTGCGCGTCTGGAGCCTGTGCCCCGCAACGGGAGGGGCCGCGATAGTGAAAGGCCCGCGCACCGCGATGAAGAGCGGTCCCCGCACCGCGATGAAGAGTGGCCCCCACTTGCCGCAACTAGAGAAAGCCCTCGCACGAACCGAAGACCCAACACAGCCAAAAATAAGTAAATAAATAAATAAAGTAGCTATAAAATTAAAAAAAAAAAAATTTGTTAAAAATGCACGTGGTAATTCAAACAGCACAAATGGATATACATGGGTAGCAAACCTTTCTCCCAGGGACCTCCCTGGTGGTGCAGTGGTTAAGAATCCACCTGCCAATGCCGGGGGACACGGGCTTAATCCCTGGTCCAGGAAGATCCTACATGCTGTGCAGCAACTAAGCCCGTGTGCCACAACTACTGAGCCCCCGCGCCACAACTACTGAAGGCCGCACGCCTAGAGCCCGTGCTCTGCAACAAGAGAAGCCACCGCAATGAGAAGCTCGCGCACCGCAACGAAGAGTAGCCCCGCTCGCCGCAACTAGAGAAAGCCCGTAAGCAGCAACGAAGACCCAGCGGAGCCAAAAATAAATAAATAAATAAATAAATAAATAAATAAATAAATAAATAAATAAAAAAAAACATAAAAATAAAAAAACAGACTGTGTGTTTCATAACCATTAAAAAAAAAACTTTCTCCCACTCTTTTTAGTTTTTTTAAAATTTTTATTGGAGTATAGTTGATTAATGGGAGTTGATCTCCCATTCTTGATCCCCAGTTCCTTTCCTCAAAAGCAAGCACTACTAAGTTACTTAGATATCCTTTTAGATAGTCTAGGTAAATACAAATATATATATATAGTTTTAAACCACCACACCTTATAAAATTTTTTTTACACAAATGGTAGCAAACCGCACACTATTAATAACATGTCTCAGAGTTTGGTCCCTATCAGTACACATAGAATGACCTTATTTTTTAGAGCTTCATAATACTGTATTCATTAATATACCATGATTTGTTTACTTAGCCAGACACCTACTAATGGACATTCAACACTCCTCTGCTATAACCACTTTCCCAATAAATATTCACGATGGCACTGTGGGGTATGCATTCCTATATCCATCTTGCACTGAGGCAGAGAAGTTAAGGATTTACCTGAAGTCTCAGTTAATAAGTCACAGATACCAGGATTGAACCCAGGTCTGTTCAAATAATTTGTCAGTGACCACGACTTCCCTGGACTGATTGAGATGTCACTCCTTTGCTGCCATAGCAATTTCTAGGCTGCTGGGGCATGATTTCACCATCATAACACATATATACTCCAGGTTTCTGCACTGAACCTGAGTGCAGTCTCAGGTCTTAAGTAACTTAGTTTTCCCAGAGCCTTGCATATGGCATGCACTCAGTCAAATTGACTTATTTATTTTGAATGAACCAAAGAATAAATTCCCGAAGTCACTTGGCAGGTAAAGCACAAAGCTCCAACATTACCAACCTGTAAAGGGGATACTTAAATATATATATATATTTACACATGCTGGAGATTAATCTACATGTTTGGAAAGATTTTTAAGAAATATAAAGGGGGAAAAATTAAGGTTGCAGAAGGCTATGTATAATATGATCTCATAGGGGCAAAAAAACTATAAAACTATAGATCTCAATATGAAATTTTCCATGTATCCATGAGGAAAAAGGTCTGGAAAGATCCACATCAAATGTTAATGGAGATTATCTCTGAGAAGTAAAATTAAATATGAGGTAATGATTTCATGTTTATAGCTCTATAATATTTGGTTGGGTTTTACAAAGTGATATGTCTATATACACATTAAATTTATATCTTTCAAACTAACACTTCCACTTTTTGGAATACATTCTGAGAACATTTATGTTGTTTCTAGGGTTTGTCTATTAAAAACAGCACAGCCAGTTTCTTGAATATTTATACTTTTCTACTTATGTCCAACATAAATGCCCAATCTCAGAAGAAAAATTTCAGTAAGTTATTGTACATTTATATAATGGAATATTATGCAATTAATAATGGTGTACTTCTATATATGTAAGTTTTTTTTTAAAAAAGTGTGAATAGTAAAATTTTATTTCTGTGGGGAAACTATATGCATAGAAAGAAAGTAAGTCAGGATATATAACAAACAGTTTAAGAGTATTAATCTTTGGGTGGTAGGATTATGGTGATTTTATTTCTTCTTCTTAACTTACAATATTACTAAGTCACTTTAAAGTGAGTGTGGGTTTCCTGCATAACAAGACAAACAAAAATCCTTTCCATTTGGAGTTCAACAAAAGAGGTCTGGTGGTTTATACCCATTCAATGTGTACGGGTATGGGTTAAAAACAGAAATGGGATATGCTACCAGAATGCGCATCCTATTTTCACAGTGGGAAGGGAAGTGGTGTTCTTATCTGCCATTCAACTGAGTCACAGGAAAAAATTAAATCAAGAAAAAGGCATGCTGGCTGTAGGTTAACAAACTGTGAACACTAAAATAAACTCCCTTTACCCCAGTTAATAGATCTGGGCAAGGGAAAGAACTAGATATACGATACATTTTGTCTCAAAGCCAAGGGTGAGACCGGGTATTTTGAACAGAGGAAGAAGGGAAATAGAGGAAAATGGAGACTAAATCAGTAGAATGAGGACCAGATTAAATACAATACTGAAATAACCCAAAGGAGGGGATCTCCAGCTTGAGACTAGACCACAGTTGAAACCCACTTGGATTCTGGCCATTAGGTCAGTGGGTTAGGGCACAAAGATTATAAGAAAAGAATACTTAAGTTTCCAGCTGTGACTATATATTAACTCAACCTGGTTAACCATTTAAAAAGGGAGTGGGAGTTGGGGGTCTTATGCAGGCTGTCCAAGCACAACCAGAAGGACAGAGACTTGGAAGGGCCCCAGTTTGGAGGTGCTCGTGGCGGGGAGGGGGGCTCTGATGCAGAGGATAAAGAAGGGGCCAAATCATGGTCCCTTACATGCCAGGCGAATAACCACACTCCCAGCATCAACCTTTCATTGATATAAGGTTACCTAAGATGAAGAGCTCTGAGGTCTCCTCTGGAGTTGCTGTTGTTGTTGTTTTTCCCCCCAGCAATAGGTAAGCTCAGAACCTATCAAGAGCAGTGTCTCTATGAGCTGTTAGGTGGGGAGCTTAATCAGAAACCAATATATCTCAGAGAACTGATGAACTGAACAGCACGCCGGAAGCTCAGACGGAGGTACCTGGCACCAGGAGTAGCTAGTATGCATTTTATCTTGGTGGAGATTTCCCCTCACATTCCACATCCCAGCCTCCAGCAGTTGGTGGGCTGAATATTCTCTCTCCTTTCTCAGAGATGTCCCTCTCCACGCCTGCCCCACTGTCCCAGCCAGATCCCCCCATCATTTCTCACTGGATTACTAGAATGGATCCCAAACTTGACCATTTTTCTCCTTTTGATTTTTAAACTACAGATCTAGGCGTTTTAACTTCACTCTAACTTGTATTTGTGGACTAGTTTGGGAATCTAACCACATACATGTGAATGTTTCTAAAGGAAAAGGAATCTCAAACTGATGTATAACTTTGGAATAGAATCCATTTACTTATGAACTGCTGACTGCCTTCCTTTTTACATCATTAAAAAAAATAATTTAAAACAATTTAAAAATAAATAGATGCACATGATTTTTTTAAAAAATCCACTAGTTCAGGGATCTACCTTGCCAGGGGAACAAATTTTACTATTTTTCCTGGAGGTCACCTCCATGTTTCTAAGTAAAATAAGCTTACACAGACATTTCTTGGTTTAGCCATTTTAGTTATTATGAAGACTTCCTTCAATGATAAGACAGCCAACTTTCTTCCACCCTTTCTCCCAATAGTGACATCATTATTTTTGTTTAAATTAAAAGCCAGTGCTGTGCATTTTGACTACACAAATATCGTTCCCTCAGAGTCGAACAGTATACTGAGAACGCGTTTCCTTTTTGTAAAGTTCGTTGCTGTTTTCTTTGGAGTTTCCCGATTGTCTTTCCCGCTTGTTGACACCACCTGCCTTCACCACATCCTCAACTTTTTCCAACTCTCCATCGTGTCAGATATTCTATCAAGTCTCCACTTTTTCTCTCTGAAGCTCTTGGACCTCCTGCTGTCTAGACCCTAGACGGTTCTCCAGGCCATCGCATGGCTGTCATTCTGCAGTTTTCCCTCACCACGTACAGTGTTGAAGCCTGAGGTGGACATCTGTCATTTTATTTGACTGCCCAGCCTCTGAACCTTCCCTTCCCTCCTGTGGGTTAGGAAATTCCCCACTTTGTCAGTCTTGGTGGGAGGCATAGCCACCTTCTTACTGTTGGGGCCCAGGGCAGGCCACCCCAAAATATGCCTCAGTAACACAATGATTATTTGGAATTAAACTTGCTTGAGAAACAGCTGGAAAAAAAATGATATTAAAAAAACCAAAATGCTTTGACTCCCCGTCCCCCATGAAAGTGGGAAATAAATCTCCCATGTGAAGGTATAGAAAGCATCCTTATCGGAATTAGGGAATTCAAGGCTAAGGGAGCCGTATAAACAAACTTTGTTACTTCTTCATTAGTCTGCTACCCCAAGTACAAGCCCCTTTGTTTCGTTAAATCTTCACAAATAATTGTTTCTTCGTCTAAAAATGGTATATAAACAGTCTGCTTTGGTCACTTTGGGGGTCCCATTTCTCTGAGACCTCCGTGCATATGAATTAAATTGTTTTTTTTCCTCCTCTGTTAATCTGTTTTGTGTCAATTTAATCATCAGACTAGCCAAAAGAGCTCAAGAGGGGTGGGGGAAGAATTCCCCCCTCTTGAATCAACCATAGACATTGAAGACTCCCAATCCACTCTCCCAGCTTCCCTGGAACCTGGGCTAGGGCTACCTAGGCTGGGACAGGCAGTCACACCCACCCTAGATTTGGAGTCTGGAGTTGCTCCTGCAAAACAGCAGAGCAGAGGTGATGGCTGTGGTTTGACGTCTTAGCTGTGGTTCTGGCTAGGGATACTTCCTTGTTCCTGCCTGTTTGCCAAGCCAAGTTCTCTAATCTTCCTGACAATTCAGCGAGTGATCCAATATCCTTTCAATAAACATCTTTTCTGCTTCAGTTGGCCAGAGTTGTGTCCAATTGCTTGCAATAGAGTCAGTTTCTGATCCCACTGTTAATCCATTGTTTTCCTGGAACATATCCGAACAGTAGTATGGAAGAGAAAATTTGAGCCCTTATATATCTGAAATGCGTATTTCACCCTTACATTTGATAGTCTGTCTAAGAATTTAAGGCTGAACATCTGTTGCCCTCAGAACTCTGAAGGCACTGCTCCTGGGGTTTTGATATCCAGTGTTGATGATGAGAAACCTGCAGCCAGATTCTCATTCCTTTGAAGCTATTCGATTTTTAACCTCCCTGAAAGCTTCCAGGCCTGTCTTAACATTTATTGTAAAATTTCATAACACGTATTCAGGTGTGCATCTTTTTCTCACTCACTGCATGAGGAAATCATGGGCTTCTAGAAACTACGTGCTTGGCCTTCAGCTGTGAGAAACATTTATGTTGTAAACCATTCCCTCTCATTGTCTTGATCTAATCTTTCTGGAATTCCTATTCCTCTTGGATTGATCCTCTAAAGCTTTTATTTTCTATTTTCCATGTCTTTGTTGTTGTTGTTGTTCTACTTACTGACATCAAATTTACTTACTTGCTTACATCAAATTTAGCTTTTACTTGACTTAAAAAAAAAATGGGCAGCTAGATTTTTAGTTTCCAAGAACATTTGTTTTGCTCCCTGATCAACCTATTTTTACAGCATCTTGTTCGTTTTATGAATAGCATAGCCTCTCCAACGTCACTAATTATTTCTTTTAAAGTCTTCGTTTGTTTCCTGTTTCATTTGTTTTCTCCATAGTCATAATTACCTACCTAAAAAAAAAAAAAAAAAATCTTGGTCTCACTCTATAGTGTAGTCTTTTCTCAAATGTCTTACCAAGCTTTGTGTCTTTAAGACACACATTTGAGAATAAAACAGTACAGCGACAACTGGGTGCTGTATGATTCAAGTTGAGGTGATGCCCTTAAGTGACAGAATGGAGCCAATCCATTTATTTTGAGATTTCTCAAAAAATTATTTGTCTGGGGAAAACTCTCCTGGTTTCTGGACGTTAATTCTGCATGAAGACCTTGATGAGAATCCCCTTTTATCTCTGGTTTTGTCACACGAGCTTCTGTGACTCTCCAGAGCCGACGGATACCCTCTTTGGTCATGGCTTCCTCTGTTCTACTTAATGATCGCCGTTCCTCTACCAGTTCTCTGTGTTTCAGAGATCTGTTGGATTATCTTGGCCACGAAAAGCCCCCCTCTCATTTTCTTTTATTTTTTTAAATTAATTTTTATTGGAGTATAGTTGCTTTACAATGTTGTATTAGTTTCTACTGTACAGCAAAGTGAATCAGTTATACATATACATATATCCCCTCTTTTTTGGATTTCCTTCCCATTTAGGTCACCACAGATCATTGAGTAGAGTTCTCTGTGCTATACAGTAGGTTCTCATTAGTTGCCCCCTTCTGATTTTCAATGATTAAAAAAATTGTTTACTATTGTTTTTATAGGGTTTCAAGAGAAAGAAGATAAATACGTGTGACAATCTGCTTTTCTGAACCGTAAGTGTCCCTCTATGTGTTTAATTCTCATTCATCAGCAAGTGGTATTGATGGGTCTCTAAGTATAAGGCACTGTGCCTGGCACTTTATATCAGTAAATGAACTCAAATAATAGAGGCAATTGTTTCTTTTGCAAATGCTGAAGCCCTAATATCTTTCCTACCTAAGTCTCTACCCCAATAATTAGATGTTGATCTTCAAAAGCCAAGACCTCTGAAAACCTTTTACAGATTAATTCTATATCTATCTATCTATCTATCTATCTATCTATCTATCTATCTATACCAAACTAACAGTAAATGGGTAAGAAGCTTAAGAGAAAGCCCTGATTAATAAGTTACATAGACCTAACGTTACTCAGATGAAATAAGAAAAAATGAGTAATACTTTTAATAATAAGAAACACTATGATGACCCTTTTGATCTGTGAGTCATAGAGGTCTCTCAATCAGAGTGGGCAAAAGGTTTTTATCCCCCATGCAATGCTTAAGCTTTATTATTCCCTTCGAAGTCTGGATTTTCTATGCTTTTACAGAAAAATACACGGCAGGGAAAATTGTGCAATTAAATCGTTAACTTAAAAGACAGTTCTACATTTATTCATATGTTCATAACGTGTCCTTCTGTCATTTAAATGATTGCTAGCCTTAAATACGTAGTTATTGTCCATAAAATGGAATTTAAGAACTCTTCTCTTCAGACATCTGAATTTCCAATGTGGAGGTTGGCAAAATTATTTAAAATATATTCAGTGCTGGGCACTTAGGAAGCTTAGGCTCTCATTCTGCTGCTCAGATGTCTCCCTGCAATAGTGTACTTGAATCTCCCACTCGAGTACTATTTAATCTCTACTTCCCTCTCCAATTCCCAGTTTTGGTCTTAAGATTTTACCTCACTTCAATAGCAATGCAATAAACCAGGAAGTTGGCAAACGTTTTCTGTAAAAGACCAGGTAGTAAATATTTTAGACCTCGTGGGACACAGCTCTGTTGTAGCCTCTCAACTCTGCTATTGTAACAAGAAAGCAGCCAGAACCCACACATGAACGGGTTTGGCTGTATTCCAATAAAGCTTTATTTAAAAACAGGCAGTGGACCAGATATGGCCCCGCAGGCCACAGTTTGTGGACTCATGGGATAAATCATTATCCTCTTACAAATTTTCATTATGTTTTATCAAAGGACATCTATGTTGCTCATACCAAACACTAAAATTTTATGAAGTGAGAAAGCCAATCATCTTTTGGGTTAACGAAATTACATCTCTGTCATGCTTTGTGTTATATGTGAGGACTTGAAACAAGTACTAAAAATAAAAGCAAATTTGAGCTATCCATTTGAATAGTTGGACCTAATACCATCCATGGAAAACAATGATAATTAAACACACGAAGATACTCCTTTTTATGTCCTCAACCATGCATCGCTAAAAAGATAGTTTATAGGTGCAATAAAGGGCTATAAACAAATTCTTACTATGGGTTTGACAGATCAATTTTAGAGAGTATTAATTCAACTACTTCATAACTAGCACCAAAAAAATCTGTCCGCAAACTCTCTCCCACTGAGTTACTGTTAACACATGAGGGTAACTGTTCAGAATCTAAACTGGTTGAGTTCATAGAAGCTTACTTCAGAATGTAGTTGCTAAAATGGCTTGCAGCACAGCAGCTGGTACCTTAACTCTCAAAAAAAGAGCATGTGTTTATCACTCAGGCTCCAAAGGACAGGGCACTTGGCTCTGGAGGACACAGTTTCACAAACTATCTCCTGGTGCAAGAGCATGATAAATGGACTTAAAGAAGTAAGAATGGTTTTGGAAGATTTATGACCCTAAGAACCAATTGAAGAACTCCCTCTTAAAGTAGTAAAATGTTACTTTAAGAAATGCAAAGAACTGAAAGCTGACATCTGCTAGTGTCATATCATGTCAGGAATATCCAATACTTGTACAATTGACCTGATGGCCAAAAAGTGCTGCTTTCCTGCTCACTCAACTTTCATTTAGTGGCAAACTCTAATCCTGTATTTGAGGTCTGGGAGTTTCCAGGCTGCAGTACAGTAAGGAGGAACCCAGGTAGAGGCTGATACACTCCCTGAGTTGAGAAGATTTTGCTGAGAGTCTGGGGAGATCAAAATAGCTAGAACTTGTACAGAGGACCAAAAAGGAAAGAATATTCAGAGACAGAAACTTGGAAATCCGCAGAAGGCACCTTGGATTCAGTAGACCCTTGATCAGTGCATGCATGTGAAGAAACTACCCAAGGCTAGGAAAAACAAACTCCTGAAAGGAATAGAAAACAACAGTGCCTAGAGCTCCCACAGGGCCTGAAACTGCAGGCACATTGTTCCTACGATTGTTCTCAGACTGAAAAAAAAAAAAAAAACCTCATAATTCATGAGGCATAGGGTAGAATACTCAGAAGGGTGTTGTCTCATTGGTGAGGCAAAATTAGCCCTTGAATAAACACTGCTCTGGTCCCACCCAACAAAGCAAGACCTGAAAGATCAAACTGTTTGTAAGAAACTTAACTGCATCTCAGAATAAAACTCAAGAATATTTACAGAAGTACAAAAATGTCTAGCACCCAACAATGATTATCATCTAACCAGAGATTACCAGGGTTCCAAGGAAGCATGAAAATCCCACCCATATTCAGGAGAAAAAAAAAAAAAATCCATCAACAGAAACTGACCTGGAACCAACACAAATATTAGAATTAGTAGACAGATAAAAGTTAATGTAACTATATTCCATATGTTCAAAAAGTTATGTAGAGACATGAATGACATAAACCTACAGAGTCAAGCTCAATAAATCTCAAACACAAGAAATATAAAGAAAACTATACCAAGGCACATCGCAATCGAATTGCTCGAAATCAGTGACAAAGAGAGAAAATCTTAAAAGCAGCCAGAGGGGTTAAAAA
The DNA here is from genome assembly GCF_949987535.1 of Balaenoptera acutorostrata. Taxonomy (NCBI): domain Eukaryota; kingdom Metazoa; phylum Chordata; class Mammalia; order Artiodactyla; family Balaenopteridae; genus Balaenoptera; species Balaenoptera acutorostrata. Next base: position 91,236,944 of record NC_080073.1, read on the forward strand.
AAAAAAAAAAGACATGTTACAAACAAAGAAATAAATGGACGGGAGGTTTCTCATTTGTAACAATGTAGTCAGAAGACAGTGGAGCAATATCTTTAAAAGCATTGAAAGAAACTGTCAAACCAGAATTCCATACCCAGCAAAAATGTTTCAAAATCCAAAGGCAAAACAGACACTTTTTCAGAGACAAAAAAGCCAAAAAAAATTTTCACCAGTAGGCTTGCACTAAAAGAAATATTAAAAGAAGTCCCTTGAGCAGAAGGAAATTATGCCAGGTGGAAATATGGATCTATACAAAGCAATTAAGAGTATCAGAAATGGTAACCACACGGGTAAACATAGGAGGTTTTCCCTCCATTATATTTAGATCCCTTTAAAAGACAATTGACTGTGTAAACAAAAATAGTAAATTGTATCATGTATATGTATAAGTAAAATACATGACAATACTAGCATAAAGGCCAGGAGGGAAGAAATGGAAGTATATTTTCATAAGGTACATGGTATAATTTTAAGTAGAACTAAAGAATGAGTAGGATTAAGTGCAAAGAGCCAAGAATAAAAAAAGACTATTGGAGAGGGAAACAAAAGAGTATTCAACTGCATTGTTAATGTCAATATATGGGGCTATTCTTTCTGCCCTTTGTATCTGAAACATTTTATAATAAATTTTGAAAAATTAAACAATGAATAGGAGTCAGTGAGAGAAAAGTAGCTATGTGACCAACAATTTGGAGGGTAATCTGGCAGCATGATCAACATTTTAAACATACACATCCTTTTGATCCTACAATTGTACTTCTGGGGACCAATTTATCCTAGAGAAACACTAAAAACATGTACACAGAGAGGCAAGTACAATCATTTTGTTACAGCATTATATTTAACAGGGGGAAGTTAATAAAAACAAAAACAAAAACCTAAATGTCCGTTGTCCATTAATTGGGGAATGGTTAAATAAACCACTCAATATTATACACCCCCATTATAGAACATCACTTAGCTGCATTATTTTATGGTGAGGTCCACCTTGGGCTTTCTCTAGTTAGAAAAAAAAAACAACTCAGAACAGTATTTGCCCTATGATCTCCTATGTAAAGGCAAGAATAACCACTGTCGAAAATACACAGAAAAGGCCTCAAAGGAAGTCCATCAATGAGGAGGAAGGTGAGGGGTGGAGGAGGGGGTACACTCTATAGACTTCTGCTAGAAGGTGAGAATATACTATCTTTGTGATTCATCTCAAAAATTGGTGAAAATAGAATATTAACAGAGGAAACATGTTGTAAACAAAAATGCCTAGGGACCAGGGATTGGCCAAATGACAAATTTGAGGAACTAGAAGTTAAAGGTGAGAAGAGTGGGGGTCAGCGAACATGAGGAGTTCAGAGATGGCTGGGCTTCTGGGAGATGGGGTGCACAGAAGCCTCTGTGAAGAATGACAAAGAACAAAGTGTAATGAAAGAATGGACCGATGAGAGGGAGGAAGGCAGGCAGGAAAGAAGGAAGGAAGGGGGGATGGGAGACTTTAGGTTTTAGGGTTACTGACCATTTCTATAATATCACTTTTCCACTTCCCTATAGTTAGGTAACTCCGAAATTTCCAGAAAGGAAACTAAAATTTATCCAATGCCTACCATGTACTTTCATACAGATTATTTTAATTAAGGAAAGGTGGGTCCTCTAACACACTTAATTTGTTAAGATGAAAATTTCTTTGTATTTAAAAAAAAATCAATGTAAACATAGTGATGTCAATTCTCAGATACACTGACTATTCAGAAGCACAATATTAAACATAATATATTGCAACAGGAGAATTTCAGAACACCATTGTCCCTTGGCATCCATAGGGGATTGGTTCCAGGACCACCCCCACCCCCAACTAGGGTACCCAAATCAGAGGATGCTCAAGTCCCTTATATAAAATGGCGTAGTATTTGCATATAATCTATGCACATCCTCTGGTATACTTCAAATAATCTCAGATTACTTATAATATCTAATATGCTATGTAAATAGTTGTTAATACAATGTAAATGCTATGTAAATAGTTGCTGGTGCACATGGCAAATTCCAGCTTTGCTTTTGGGAACTTTCTGGAATATTTTCCCCTGAATATTTTTGATCTGAGGTTGGTTGAATCTGCGAATGTGGAAGCCGCAGATAGAAAAGGGCAGACTGTGGTCTCCTCATCTAATGGTATAAAGGAGCCTTGGTTTTTATAGGTTATCCTGGGATTAATAAGTCTCTTCAGATAAGCCCTGTAAAGTTCATTCCTCCCACTGGTGCTCTTGTTGGCTACATCACTGAAGAGCAAACAACTGTGGGAAATATAACATAGATTCCAATTCAAATGATCCCCAACAAAGTAGACATGGGATTAAACAACTTTTGAGATGGGAGAATCACCCTAAAACACCCAGATGGGGGGCAGATGATGGAAGAGCCTCCATTATTCTAATTATTTTATCCCCAGTAACTTCCACAGAAGCTTCTTGTTTCTGTGGAATGGATTAGTTAAAAAGCACTACCCACCCACAAAAAAGGCAAGTTTACCCTCTTTGTAATGACAGTTTTACCAACAGGCCTACCTGTTTTTGAGAAATCTCCTAGAGTTTAAAAGATAGAATGGATTCTTTGGAAAGTGAATGAAGTAATACTGATAAGACATGTATTGGCTCTAAGATGAGAATTCAACATTTTTTTTTCTATCACAGAAGCTTTATTTATTTATTTTAACATCTTTATTGGATTATAATTGCTTTACACAATGGTGTGTTAGTTTCTCCTTTATAACAAAGTGAATCAGCTAACATATACATATATCCCCATATCTCCTCCCTCTTGCATCTCCCTCCCACCCTCCCTATCCCACCCCACTAGGTGGTCACAAAGCACGGAGTTGATCTCCCTGTGCTATGTGGTTGCTTTGCACTAGCTAGCTATTTTATTTATTTATTAATTTACTGGAGTATAGTTGATTTACAATGTTGTGTTAGTTTCAGGTGTACAGCAACGTGAATCAGTTATAGATATACACGTATCCAACATTTTTGGCAAATTTAAAAAAATGATAATGTTAGGAGAAATTGGGGGCTTCCTCCTTTTTCTTTTTCTTTTTTTTTTTACTTTTGAAGAAGAATATTCTTTTATTTTCTCTTCTTGTGCCAATGCTCTTCTCTTTTCTTAAATTTAATTTTTAAATTTAATTTTATTTATTTTTTTATACAGCAGGTGAGAATTCAACATTCTTAAAAGAAACAATAAAGAACAGAAATTTCTCACCAAATAGGACCACTAGTGAGCTTTCTAAGGCTGAGGAAATGGTCTGGGAGGGGGTTCCAGAGGAGCCCGGCTGGGTGAGTAGGGGTCCCGCTAATGGGCTGCTTTAGCAGCAGAGCGATTCCTGCTATTAGGTAACACCTGACCTAGGATTTAAAGACCCCTCAATCTGGAGCACACAAAGTATGGGTCCTCTCTTTTTAGACCTACAGGGCAAAACAATACAGCCCTCAAAATAGAAAAAATACAACTCTTTGAAAGGAGTCAAATTCTTCCACTTGTTTTTGCAGTTTTGACTCCCCAGGTTCTAACACACGAAATGGACTTTAACTCCCCGTTATACGAATGTGGGCAAACATTTTGACAGAGATCATGATTCAGAAGCCTCTCACTTACCCAATAAAGGTTCAGAACAAGGTCTTAGCTTTTTTCTACTTCATAGTGAGCCACTACCTTTGAGGTACAGAAGAAAAATCAAAAGAAAGGCCTACCGCAGTGATTGTTAATGAATACATATGAAATCATGTTCATTTCCCAAATGCACATAAAAAGATCTTGAAAACATACTAGGAAAAAATACTATGAAAAATGTGGGATGGGGACTTCCCTGGTGGTCCAGTGGTTGAGAATCTACCTTCCAGTGCAGGGGACACGGGTTCGATCCCTGGTCGGGGAACTAAGATCCCACATGCCACGGGGCAACTAAGCCCGTGGGCCGCCAACTACTGAGCTCGAGCGCTCTGTAACCCGCGTGCGGCAACAAAGATCCCGCGTGCCACAACTAAGACCCGACACAGCCAAATAAATAATAAATAAATTAATTAAAAAAAAAAAGAAAAACGTGGGATGGAATAGGGGTGATACAATAGCTCTAAAACTGTACAAACTTGATAATACTGAATTCAAAGAACACGTAGACAAAGAAAAATGTTTTTCATCTAAACGAGTTTTGAAAAAAAGAATGCTAGTGTGTTGTATAGGAGATGACGATAAATGCTAACCTTCATTAATGATGAAAATCAATAACAAACTATAAAGTTTAGCAAGGACCTAGCTCTATTCAGCAGCTTGGTAATTACAGGAAAAGCAGCGATTTATCCGAACAGGGCTTAAGCTCAGGTGGAACAAATCAGGCTTTCTTCAGGGGGCAATATAGCTTGTCTCCTTTTTTTACAAGTGAGTTTTTTTCTAACCCGTTTATCTTTTCACTACCTCTAGCCTATATACTTACAACAATTCTAGGCACTGGATGTTACCTCAATAGACGTTATGTTAATTGGGAGACTAAAGAGAGATTACAAGAATTACTCAAGTTGAACCTGACAATTCGGAGAACAATTTCTCCCCCAGTCTATATACAGTACACCCTCCAGCCCTCCGTCTCAGTGGGTTCCGCGTCCACGGATTTTGGTATCCGCGTGGGTCCTGGACCCAATCCCCCCGGGAAATCGAGGAACGACTGAACTTACTTCCAGATGCGGGCAAGGTTGGTGCACGAAGCACAAACGCTCTTCACCTCCGAAGCTGCACCTGCATCACTTCCTCCCACTGCCCCTCCTCCCGCTGCTTCTCAGCCTGGAAATCTCGCGAGTGGCAAAGTGAGTTCACAAACCTGAAATGCATTGCTTTTCTTGATGGGCGACCCCAAGCGGAACGTCAAAGAACCGCCTGAGGTCTCACCCTGAGAATTCAGCCACAGGTTCCTATTACCTGTGTTAACTTTTTTACAATTGGTCATTACAAATGCAAAATAAGTACCGGATTATTTTTTATTTTATTTTTATTTATTTATTTATTTATTTATTTATTTATTTATTTATTTATTTATTTATTTATTTTTGGCTGTGTTGGGTCTTCGTTTCTGTGCGAGGGCTTTCTCTAGTTGCGGCAAGCGGGGGCCACTCTTCATCGCGGTGCGCGGGCCTCTCACTATCGTGGCCTCTCCTGTTGCAGAGCACAGGCTCCAGACGCGCAGGCTCAGTAATTGTGGCTCACGGGCCCATTTGCTCCGCGGCACGTGGGGATCTTCCCAGACCAGGGCTCGAACCCGTGTCCCCTGCATTGGCAGGCAGACTCTCAACCACTACGCCAACAGGGAAGCCCAGTACCTGATTATTAAAAATAATAACAAACAACTTATCTGTGTGGTAAATAAAACTTCCTGATCTCTACAAATCAGTTAAAGTTTACCGATCTGAGGATGTTAAAGAGTCTTATAGAATAAAACGAACCAATCCAAAAAACCCTGATAGTGTTATTAAACATATGATTAATGAATCTTGTAATTACTTTGGTACTTTTATCAACTCCTGGACTGATGACATTAATTTTCACAAAATCTTTTTCTATTTGCACTCACACATTGCATTTGCTCACTAAAAGACGTGTGGGTGTAGGCAGTTGCTTCATAAAAAGCAGGGAGGAAAAGAGACAGGGCTATTTGAATCACATTCCAATTTAGAAGAACGCTCTTTATGATGATATTCTCGGAGCGGTTTATAAAGGTGAATAAAATAAGAAACTACAAGAACTGATACATTACAGTGAGTGTTATTTCCACCATGTCACTATATCATTCTTTTTGTCAGTTTGCAAAATATAACTTAAAAAAAATTTTTTTTTAAACTGTGAGACTGTGGAGGGACAGCAAGATCGTTGGCCAAGTTGCAGAGCCTCTGTTTCTTTGTTCGTACATAGTGAAGAGAGGACTGGAAAAATCCCTGGAGAACTTTCCAGAGCCTCAAGGCCCATGAGCATCTCTGAAACCTCTCTACTAACAAAGTTCACCTCTTTTGTTCACTTGCATTTACATTTCTGAGCAAGAGCCCTTGTGTGTGAGTGTTCTAACCAGAACCTGGCAGGTGCTAAATTCACCAGAAATTTTTACTACATTAGTTACGAACATAAGGTAAAGAAAATATAATTCAAAAACCATCCTAGAACCTAAGCAGAAATTTAAGAATACCAGAAGTCTCTTGATTGTGACTTCATTTGTAGCCAAACACACAAGGCTTGCTCTCTCCCCAGCTCCTTCAACCATTAAACTTGAGGAATGGCCAAGGTGTGTGTGTATGTGTGTGTGTGTGTGTGTGTGTGTGTGTGTCTGTGAGAGAGAGAGAGACAGAGAGAGAGGCTGAGGGACGTCTCTTAGACGTCAGAGCCAATGGGAAAGTCCAAAGTGACCCACCTGGCACTTTGTCACTGCCAATAAAATCAGCAAGACTATTACAACAAAATACAGGGGATTCGGAGAGAAACACATGCTACCACCTGGAATCTTCGAAAGGTGAGAAAGTCATCCAAAAAGTAGGTGATTTGGACTTCCCTGGTGGCGCAGTGGTTAAGAATCCACCTGCCAATGCAGGGGACATGGGTTTGAGCCCTGGTCCAGGAAGATCCCACATGACGTGGAGCAACTAAGCCCATGAGCCACAACTACTGAGCCTGCGCTCTAGAGCCGGCAAGCCACAACTACTGAAGCCCGCACACCTAGAGCCCGTGCTCCGCAACAGCAGAAGCCACCACAGTGAGAAGTCTGTGCACTGCAATGAAGAGTAGCCCCTGCTCGCCGCAACTAGAGAAAGACCACGTGAAGCAACGAAGACCCAACGCAGCCAAAAAAAAAAAAAGCAGGTGATTTAAGTTTCAAGCAAGTTGCTATTTCTTGCTCAGATTGTATTTGGTATTTTGAGGATCATTTTCTTGCATGTGATATCTGGTCACTGTTACAGTCCTTGTGGTACTGAAATCACTACAAAATAACTGCACAAATCCTGGTTCCCAAACTTGGATATACATTGGAATCAACTGGAACATTCAAAAATTTCTGATGCCTGGGTCCCACCTGAGATACTGATTAGGTATATGGGTATGGTCTGGGTAGCAAGATTTTTTTAAATTTTAATGTTTGTTTATTTAAACCTGTTTTAAAAAACTGAAGTATAGTTAATTTACAATGCTGTGTTAGTCTCAGGTGTACAGCAAAGTGATTCAGATATACATATATGTGTGTGTGTGTATATATTTGTGTGTATATATATTCCTTTTCAGATTCTTTTCCATGATAGGTTATTATAAGATATTGAATACAGTTCCCTGTGCTATACAGTAGGTCCTTGTTGTTTATCTATTTTATATATATTAGTGTGTGTATGTTAATCCCAAACTCCTAATTTATCCCCACCCCTTCACCCCCCCCCCATCCCCTTTGGTAACTATAAGTTTGTTTTCTATGTCTGAGTCTATTTCTGTTTTGTAAATAAGCTCATTTGCATCATTTTTTAGATCCCACATATAAGTGATATCACATATTTGCCTTTCTCTGTCTGATTTACTTCACTTAATATGATCACCTCTAGGTCCATCCACGTTGCTGCATGGGTGGCAAGATTTTTAAAAGCCATGCAACTGAGTCTAACGTCTAGCAAAGTTTTAGAACTATGGCTCTACGGTAAACCCTGGTTGGCAATTAGGCTCAGAAGTTACTGCCGTTTATGGAAAGTCTGCCTTACCTTGCCAAATGCAAGCACAATTATGGTGTGGTGAACACTCATCAGGGGGAAATATGTATTCTGTTCTGCCACCAAATTATTTTTAAAGGCAGAAGGGCAAGAGACAAGAAGGAACAATGATGCTTTTGTAGCAGTAAGACAAGTCTTCAGTGCTACAGAACTTCCTAGCGTATTATGGAAACCAGTTTTGCTGGTTTTTTATTATATGACAAAGGGAAGCACTGACCCAGTCGGCTGAATTTTGGATGTAAGATGTACTAGTCCAAAGCACTAGTGACATATCTCTATGACTTCCGGAAAAAATCCAGAGAAGCTTTCTACTCTTAAGAATATCACTGTCAAAGAACAGATGTTGTCCTTTCCTACCAGTCTTTACATTTTTCTATGGCAAGAAGATAAGGACCAAACCTGTCCACCTAAAAGGCAGTGCCATAAGGTTGCAATTTTCCATTAAGAGATTAAATATAACGTCTAAGGCCATGGGTCCCAAACTTGAGCATGCTCAGAATCACCCAGGGGGCTTGTTAAATGCAGATAGATGGTTGGGCCCCACGGCACAGGTCTGTGATTCTGTAGGTCGAGGGTGGGAATTTGCATTTGCGACAAGTTCCCAGGTGATGTTGTGCTGCTGGTGTGAGGACCACATGTTGAGGACGCCTGTTCCAAGCGCTCACAGATGGTACTCCCGGAGTAACAAATGTTCCTGCCTTGCTTCAGGCTTTGTGATAAAGAGAAAACTCACTTTGAGTGAAATGAGACATTGTCTTAAGATAAATCTTGAGATTTATGCCAAGAGGTAAAATTTTATCATTCCCTTAGAGAGGAACAGACGGGTTCAGTTAACTTCATTCATTCACTTGTGAGCAAATGTTACCCTTGGAGAAGATGAAAGAGCTGTCTTAAGTTAAAAGAGAAAGACCTTTACATTTCCCCCTCCAAAAAACGTTGACCCATGGTTTCTTGTTTCAGAAAGGAATATTGGCTATTTTTCATTTACAAAATGTTTATTTCATAATGTGGCATTTAAGTGAGTGTAAAGGTGGGCTGTTTAACTAAGTGGTCAGGGCCATAGAGTAATATCTGGAAAAAAAATTGACTCTGTACTTTATAGGAGAGCAGGATAAGCCTCAAATGGAGCAAATATTGAAATGTAAAACAAACAAACAAAAAATCTCTACATAATTCTGCAAAAAAATATGGGTCAATTTTGTACATGTGTGTGGAAGGTAGATAGAAGAGGACGCTTTCTGTGACTCAAAATCTGGAAGCCACAAAGGAAAGAATGGAAAAAAATATGTTTTATAAAAATTAACTTCTGTATGTGGCAAACCAAAACCTCAAAGACTAAAGAAAATGATAAACGGAGAAAAATATTTGGAGATCATATCATGGTCTCAGAGCTAATTAATCTCCCTATTACATAAAGTGCTCTGTAAATCAATAAGACAAAGACCAACAACCCAGTAGAAGAATAAGTCAAGTACAGGAAGATACAGTTTGCAAAAAAAGAAATACAAATGGCCTTTAAACAGATAAGATGTCTGACCTCACACTCTTTAAAAAAGGCATGCAAATATAAACCATATTGAGATAGAGTTTGCATATCAGATTGGCAAAAATTCCAAAGTGTGGAAACTTACTCTGTTGGTGAAGCTCTCATAAGTTCTTGGTAAGAGAGCAAAATGAAACAATCCGGTGGAAGGGCAATCAACACCATCGCCAGTAAGTAGGAACTTATCCTCTGCAGTTACAGTTGCACGTGCATAAAGTTGATACCCGTGCAACTTTGTTTGTAACAGCAGAAGACTGACAGACCCTATGAGACTCTTCATAGGAGACTGGTTTAATAACTGACACATCCATACAATGGAATATTATTTAGCTCTAAAAATCATGAGGTGGCTCTGTACGTTCTGACGTGGAAGGCTCGTTGAAGTATATCATTAAATGTGAAAACAAGGCGCAGAATAACATAACAGTTGTCCTCTTTTCTAAGAAAAGGAGGAAAATAAAAATATTTAATCTTTTGAGTTTGTACAAACAATGGAAGAATTCACAAGAAACTAATGGAAATAGGAGGGTAGGGTGGATGGGAACAGGCCTGAGAGCAAGATTTTCAAGTAAGCCTTCTTATAAAAGTTCCTTTATTAAGAGTGATTGAAATCAAATTGTAGTATTATTTAAAACATGAGAAAACTTTGGTGTCTGAATATTTTTTCTTTACATGTTTTCAGCACCATTCAAAGCCCCGCCCCTGCACCTCCCTCAAAAAAAGTACTTAGTAAATACAAGTCAAGTGATAGGGCTAGGCCAAAATTACTGACCTCTAGAAGGCCAGATGTTAGATGGCAAAGTCCACTTTGCAGGCAAGTGCTTTTCGGAAGAGCATTTACTACAGCAGGTCTCTGAAGATGAAAGAAGCCAGGCTTTTAGTTTTACTGTATCATTCAATTTCTATAAATACTCTCCTCCAATTAAGCCAATGAATTTACGTTTCTTTGCAGCCCATGCTTTTAAGCCACTCTCAGATGTTTGCCATAGAATGTTTTTCACTCCGTGGCACTCTCCCCACTTTTGTTTTAATAAATAAACAACCAACAGAAGCACCTAATTATAGACTTCAGGAATATGAAATTCCCCAGATCAGACAAGAACTACACTCTACCCTCCGCCCAACCGTCAAACCTGTCCTTTCTCTAACGCAAAACCAGGAAGCAACTTTAGATACTGTACAAAGGACCCCACAGAGTATTCAAATGAGGCAAAGTAACCAAATTTTTAGTACCTCCATGTCTCCCTGAAGAGATGCCAGTTTTTGCATAGTCCCTAAAATATCATATTTTAAAATCATCCTCTATGTTCAGACTGCTGCTACATAAAATTTATAGTTAATGTAAACCTTATATAAAACTTTTAAAAAAATAAAGACAGGGCTTCCCTGGTGGCACAGTGGTTGAGAGTCTGCCTGCCGATGCAGGGGACACGGGTTCGAGCCCTGGTCTGGGAGGATCCCACATGCCGCGGAGCAACTCGGCCCGTGAGCCACAACTACTGAGCCTGTGCGTCTGGAGCCTGTGCTCCGCAACGGGAGAAGCCGCCACAGTGAGAGGCCCGCGCACCGCGATGAAGAGTGGCCCCCACTTGCCACAAATAGAGAAAGCCCTCGCACAGAAATGAAGACCCAACACAGCCAAAAATAAATAAATAAATAAGTAAATAAAGGAGTTCCTTTAAAAAAAAAAAAGACTTTATTTAAAAAAATAATAATAAAAAAATAAAGACAAACACATATTCTGGGCACATGTCAAGACACCAGAGTTATGGTTCTATGACTTTCTGTCATGATTCAATGAAAGAAAACAAGTCAGCTGACCTTTCCTGTACCGACTCTCAGCAGCAGGGACTTACAGGATGGTATATGCCAGCGGGCACGAACCTGCCATCGCACTAGCACTTGTTGGAGAGCCGATTATCATTTCTCTGGAGGTGTTTCTAGGCTATGCAGGGAGAGCACTCATGACAACCAAACCAACCAAAAAAAAAAAAAAAAAAAGCCTACTCCACAAACTAGCTTCCCTGCATCCCTTGCTCAGTTTCTAAAATCACCACCTGTAATCTACCTGGAAAAAGAGAATGGGGTTGGACAAGTGAAAATCCTTTCACATCAACCCCCAGGAATGAAATTTGAGTAAAATCTTATCCACTGTGTCACCAGGAAGTGGAGTAGAAAGACCCAAGGACAGAGTATCAAGAATCGCCTGTTTTCTAGTCCTTGATAGGGCCTTAACTCGCTGTGTGACCCTGGGCAAGTCACTGCCCCTCCCTGGGCCTCCATTTACTCATCTGAATGCGGTGGTGGTACCTGAGGTCTCACAGAGATCTTTCCCAGCACTCATGAACAGAGACTGGAACTCCAGGTTGCTTAATTCCACTAGCTTACTCTGTCACTAGAACACCCAATTTACTGGCAGGAATAAATTATGGGGACGACAGTGGCTTCTTCTGTTGGTGACTGCTTACAATGAATGAATGTGTTGTAACCCAACTCGTGGGCAAAATGACTTCACAGTCTAATCCTTTCGATTTCTGACTTCTGATTATGTAGCAGGCTCTGCACGAGATGACATAATATAAAAATAAATTCTCTATTTCATTCTGTCCCTTCCCCTTGGAGTCTGGATCAGTGCAAATCACTGACATTCAGAAAAAAAAGAATCCCAGAAGATCACTGTGGGTCTCCGTCTGGGGCAGTGGGGAACTGCCTTGTTGAGAGGCCCAAGCAGAGAAGGCAGTGGCTTGGCTTGTCAGATGTAAAGCAAAATGGCAAGACTTATCAGCTCTGCCAGTGTGTGGTTCTCTCTCTCATACACACACAACCAATAACGCAGCACTGCTTAACTCATTTGTCCCTTGGGCAAAAGAAAAAAAAAAAAAAAACCTCACAAGAGAGGCCGGGCCCTTTCCCCAAGTCTGTCAAAAGCTGTAGAACACGAGGCAGTGGCTGGTCCTATTCCCCTTCCAAACGACATTCAACAAGATAACGTGGCGGTTCCTCTCTCCTCTGTGCTCTGAGGACCTACCTATTTTCCCTGACAAGAAGCCACAGCTAATACAATACGTTAATCTAACTTATTACATTGCATCCCGATATTATCCAAGGAAGACATTTAAAAAAACTAACATCTTCTGGGTCCAAGGTGGCTGCATTTCTTTATAAAGATTCAGTAAAACAGTGACATTTTATGAAGCTGCTTTTTTGGCATTGAGATTTATTTGTTCTTACTTTTAACTTTCTATGTTCCCTCTAAGTGTATATGTTGTCTATCCTGTCAAAAATAAGACAGAGGGTAGATTTCAAATCTCACTTTTCATTTCCTAATCCAGAAACAGATATTTTACAGCAGGGGTCAGCAAAGCTTCCAACCTTAAGCGCTACCCAACCCCGTATGTGTCAAGTAGGCGCTCCTCGTGCTTTAAAGGGTAAGTTCCTAGCCTTTTGGTGAAATAATTAGAGTTAACATGCACTGAGCCTCTGCTGAAAGTTGGATTTCGGTGCTCAAAATGATCATTTCATCTTCCTTGAACTCCTACGTCACAGATAAGGAAGCAATGTCAGCTAGAAAGTGGCAAAGTAGCCACTTGAACCCGTCTTTCTAATGCCCAATTTCCCTCCAAGAGTGGATGAGAAAACAAAGTCCTCGGCTCTAAGAAGCCCCCGATTGCAAGATGTACCACTGTTTCATAAATAAATGGAGAGATCAATGGCAGATGACATCTGCCAAAAAATGTTATGTTTAAGAAGATGGAGAAAATACACTCATTCTCATACAAAAGAAACAACTCACTGTGACCTGCTCCCCACTCCCCACCCCGACTGAGGAGGAACCTGAGACTCAGAAGGCTGTGATCTGTCCAAGGGCCCAAGGAGTGGCAGGGCCAAGGCAGTTCAGTTCCAAAAACATGCACCTATTATGTGGCAAACGGTGCTGGGCCTGGGTCCCCTGGTGATGCCTGCCCTCGGGGAACTTAGCAGCAGAATGAAAGCCCAGAGGTCCTGATGCCATATCCCAGCCCTAAACTACACCCATTCATGACTCAGGGCGACTTTCCAAGGCCTTTGGATTGACTCTGCAACATTTCCTAAGACTTAATATAAAGTCTTGAATTGACTGGTTAAGAAAGAAAATGTGTCTTCTCTGTTTTTGATTTGTTTTGTTTTTTCTTTTGACATAACATTTCATTTCCAAGGATCTTGCTTCTGGGTGAGGATGTAAACAAGTTGGGCAGAACTGCCAGAACAGCACTCACACTGCTTTCCTGCCTCTTCTTCTGGAATCAGCTACAGTAAGGAACTCACATGCAATGGGATAAAGAGAAATAGACCTACAAGTTGAGTTAAGGTGGAGGTGGAAACTAATATTTTTTGAGGGCCCACTAGGGATCATACTAGATACCAGGTGTTCTTGTTTTGTGAAAGGATGAACTAAGAAATGGATAAACCTTTAATCTATTCAAGGTGTCAACTATGTAGCTCTACTGCAAAACGCACTGGACATCTCAAGGATCTGACGAAGCTTATTTCACAGAGGCTGAACCTGTGATGAATCGTGAGTAGCTAATATTAAAAATCTCTTTGTGGGACTTCCCTGGTGGTCCAGTGGTTTGGACTCCACACTCCCAACGCAGGGGGCACGGGTTCAATCCCTGATCGGGGAACTTATGTGGTACAGACACCATGGGGACACTAATATGGAACTTTTATCGAAAAAGCTTACAAGCTAAACAATGATCAAACAGCTGATAGGAAATTAAAGTAAAAGAAATAAAATAAAATAATCAACTTTTAACTTATGGAAGACATGCAATATTAGTACACACAATTAAACTGTCAAATAAGTTCCATAGGCAATAAAGCCATGGGAATTCACACAGGCCGACACAGGATCTGAAACACTACAGTTTTCAAAAAAAAAAAAACGTTATTAATAACACCACACTGGGGATTCCAGATTAAGAAAGTGTGTATTTTGTAAAGTGTGAGGGTATGGGGAAATGATGAGTTGGGATGTGGGATAATTATGTCCATATCCAACATAATAATTCCGTGAAGAGAAAAAGAATGAGGACCCGAGAAGGACACAGCTACAGAGAAAAGAGTCACAGAAATGAAAGCAGACATCTCTGCCCCCACTTGTGCCTACCCACCCCCATCGCAGGCAGTGGTACCCAGCCTACACCGGCCCCTCCCCCACTGCACCCCCATGGGAATTTTTGGGCAGGTCCAGCTTTCCTTCTTGACAGACATGCTCCCTTCCTCATCTGCCAAAAGAATCGTGCTCAAGAGCCACCTACTTCATACAAATGTTTCAAAGGTTAAATTAAATTAAAAAAACAGATCTGAGATTTCCATAAAAGTGATTATCTGAGAAACCTAAATGTTCACTAAAGGCTTTACCTGCATTGATCAAGGAAAAGAATCGTGTCCAGATATAAGTACACACACACACACACACACACACACACATATAATTGAAGGTGTTACAGCATTTCAAATAATTCTAAAGGTTGCTTAATTTACTGTTACTACCTGATGATAATAAAAAGGTGTAAAAAGTTGAAGGTTACGGGGACTCAAATAATTCTCACCTTTGTTTGAAGAAATAAAAAGTACAGAAGTTACCGAGATAATTGGTAAAATAATATCTGGCAGGTGAGGAGCCTTTCCTTTGGGAAAGCAGCACAAGATAAATTTTTCATTTAGATGAACCAGCAGCTATTAAGAGGATGGTTAGCGGGCGCGTGAAAAGACTCCAGGGCAGGCTGTTTCTGGAGGCACGGTAAGCCCTCACCAAACTGGCTCCCTTTATAGGAGACAGCACAGAGCAGCACAGCACCCAGAGCCAAGGCTCAGGAAGCCTTCCTACACTGCGTAAAGATATGGTTGTTGCCATACCCAACCAGGTAACAACAAAACAAAAATGCTCTTTCCCTCAGCCAAAGCTAACTCACCAGGCAGCAAAAACAGTTCCTCATGGGAAACCCAGTGAGGAATGAGGCCTGGTGAGCATATTCGAGTTACGTGACATTCAGAGGGGTCAAAACAAGGATTCCCCCCTTGTGCAAGGCTGGTGGGAATGTGAAATGGTGTGGCCGCTGTGGAAAACAGTGTGGAGGTTCCTCTAAGAGTTAAACATGGAAATACCATATGATCCAGCAATCCCACTTCTGGGTATACACACAAAGGAATCGAAAGCAGGAACTCAGATGCTTCTACACAGTATTATTCACAATAGCCCAAAGGTGGAAACAACCCAAGAGTCCAGCAACAGATGAACAGATAAACAAACTGGGGTACACACACACACACACACACACACACACACACACACCGGAATATTATACAGCCATAAAAAGGAGTAAAACTGGGCTTCCCTGGTGGCGCAGTGGTTGAGAATCTGCCTGCCAATGCAGGGGATACGGGTTCGAGCCCTGATCTGGGAAGATCCCACATGCCACGGAGCAACTGGGCCCGTGAGCCACAATTACTGAGCCTGCGCGTCTGGAGCCTGTGCTCCGCAACAAGAGAGGCCGCGATGGTGAGAGGCCCGCGCACCGTGATGAAGAGTGGTCCCCACTTGCCACAACTAGAGAAAGCCCTCGCACAGAAACAAAGACCCAACACAGTCATAAATAAATAAATAAATAAATGAAAGAACGTGAATTTCTAAAAAAAAAAAAAAAAGGAGTAAAATTTTGATATATGCTAAAACATGGATGAACCTCAAAGACATTATGCAAAGTGAAATAAGGCAGACACAAAAGGACAAATATTCTACAATTCCACTTACATGAGGCACTTAGAGCAGTCAAGTTCAGAGATAGTAAGTACAACAGTGGTTACGAGGGACCGGCGGGTGGAGGGGCATGGGGAGTTACTGTTTGGTGGGCACAGAGTTTCTATCAGGGATGGTGAAAAAAATTCTGGAAATAGTGGTGATGGTTGTACAACATTATAAATGTACTTAATGTCACTGAATTAATTATACACCTAAAAATGATTAATGTTATGTTATACATATATTTTACCACACTAAAACAAACAAACAAAACAAGGATTCCCAAAGGATACCCTCACCCCTGCAGGTCCTTCCCTGGCGTGTCATCACTGGATTGCAGGATCTCCCCACCCCTACCTCTGACCACTTTCCCTTTCCTTGACCGTCTGTACACTGTGAGATGTCGGTTGAAATTACTCCTGGCAGAAGTAGGCTCAAATAAATCTGGGAACCAGAGTTAAAGCAGGAGGCTTGTGATCCTCGGTTCTGATATTCCACTGTTAGCTCCAGCATGTGACCTCCCCTTCCAAAGGAAAAGAACTCATTCTTAATGAGTTTTCACAGAGACGGTAACTACCAACATTGAAGATCATTATGGAAAGAAAACTTCAGTGCCTCCAGTGGGCTCCAGGAGCAGACCAAATCCTAAGAAAAATGGGCTTTTGTATTGGTATCACTGACTTCCTACTAAAAAGCCCGAGACACAGAAGAGGGGCTGAGCCTTCCATGTGTGGATGGGTGAATCATTCACTCTCCCTGACATGAAGGCTGAATTTTCTCCTCTCTTCTTTAGACTGATGGATATATTTCTCTTTATAACTGTCTTAATAGGAAGTAAGCTAGGGCTAAGATAAAAATTCACAGCAACCATTTGTTTCCATTGAGTAATTCTGAAAGAATGTTCAACGTAAGATAATGGTGACAATATTAACCTAGGTTATTATAATTTTTCTGGATAACCGAATTAAATAATTGTTACCAATTCTTTGGCAGTAATAGCCCTGTCACAAAATATGCATTGGCTAAGTTGTGGAATGAAGAACATAAGAAAAATGACTCTCCGAAACAAAAGATGAGTTCAAAATACGTGAAGCCCATAGTTCAATAATGTGAGCGCGCCCTTGATGTACAGTGATGGGAGTTTTAGAGAAAGTACGACGAAGGGCCCAGACAGCGCATAACGTTTTGATAAGGAGGTTTCACGGCAAGAGATGAAGTACTGGGTAAAGCACCCTGGCTGGGCTGATGGGTCACTGCTTTCTCCACTGGAGTTTATAAACAAAACACAAACATACAGAAAGGAAAGTATCAGTACTGATCATCAATTTAGGTATTTTCTTTACATATGCTTAAGTAGGATGAGGTTTGTGAGGTCAGTGAAATGTGAGTTCTCCTTTCCTTTCTTTTTTTTTTTAAGAAAAAAATGTGAGGAAAAAAAGATGGGTGCAGAGGGACACATCACTGCACTTGTAATCAGTTAAAAGTATGAGGAAAGAACTGCAGGATTAAAATCGGATCCAACAGAGAAATGGGCAAATAAGAATGAACATACACACAAACAAAAAGAAACATCTGAGTAAGCCTCTTCCTCCCTCTTGAAAGGGCAGCTTGCTTTGTCAACCCATGTGGAAGGGTGGTGTCTACATTCTAGAACTCAGTTCAAAATTTGAGCGATTTTACATTTTGTTTCCCATTGACAAAGTAGTTCTTTGCTGCTACTTATTTATAATATAATTCCCCTGACGGTTCTAAAAACAAGGGAAGAAATATTTTCAAACAAAAATCATTATTTATACAGCTGCAGTTTTCATTTAGTTAGGAAAATTAGTAGAAAAATGTTTGGTCAGAATTTGAGATAAGTTTTGAATATTTCACAAAATCTCATACCATCAACTTCCAAATCTCTCACTATATTTAAGTCTTTCCCAGACTCAACGAGGGAAGCCCCCAAATCAACTAAATTAGCGGGTTCTCATCTGGGCAACTCCTTTGGCAAGGGGTGGGGGACCTTTGAATCAGCCGGAAAAATAGCTCAATTAAAATACCATTCTAATATGTAGTTCCTTTTTGTTTGAAAATGGAAACCAGCAACTTGCTTGCCTGAGTAAACAGAAGACAATTATTCAGGCTGGGGTCTACAGAGCAGAGAGCAAAGGAGACAGCTGGCAATTATCTGGCTAACTTAACCAGATAATTCATGCCTAAAAATTCACTCTGGTGCCCAAATTGCCCAGACCGGCTATATTCATAGAAGAACGAAAGAGTGTAATTACCAAATCTCCTTCCAATCTGTGTTGCCTAGGTGGGTTGCTTAAGGTGATGCTCTATCACAAACCATACTCAATTCTCCATTTCCCCAGTGAAGAGCATGCTAGGAGTTTCACAATATAAGCCTGAACATTTGCTAAAGTGTCCTATGGCCTTACAAGATGCAGTTCATATACTGAACAAAGAATCAAAAATTTCAGATAGGCCAAAGAACTGACAAATTGCACTGGAGGCACTGCTTTGAATGTATATACCTTAAGACAAAGGCCAGATCAAGAGAGATGCTGTCATTCTTCGCATCTAGAAATTCTAAAGGAAAAGGATACTCAGAGTAAAAATAGAGAAAGAATGTGTATGATTATGCAAATAGAGTAAGCAAAATTTGAAAATGTCTTTTTAGCCTAACACCCAAAACGTGAGATTAATACCCTTATGCCTATATAGTACTTTATACTTTACAAAGCCCTTCACATTAATTAATCCTCACAACTGTGGAGCGTAGATTGGGTGAGTATTATTATTCCCATTTTACGGATTAAGAACACAGGGCTCTCAGAATTGCTGAAGCAAAAAGCTAAGGTCAAAGCTGAAACTTGAACCCAAGTCTTCTAGATCCAAGTTTAGTGCCCTTTCCAACACACCATGCTACAGGCTAAAGTTAACTTAAAGCAAATAAAAAATATCACGTTACCCGGTCAAATCTGAGGTATTCACCATCACAGTCTTAGAGTCAACACATGTCATTAAATAAATCTTATAACCCAGCACAGCTGGAGAACACAGTTTGTACGGGAAGGTGGTAATGAGGAAGGCAGCTTTCCCACTGGCTCTCTCTGACCCTGGGCCAGGGATTTCTCTGACTCAGTTTCCTAATCAGTAAAGCGAAAGGACTGAGTAAAGAATCTCTAAAAGGCCCTTCAACAGCAAGTTGGCTGTGAAACTAAGTGGCTTCAGTTTTTTCTGTTCACGCCTACTCAGAATTCAGTGTCGATTTTCTTTCCCTTCTGGATACTAGATGCTTCTCCAAGTCAATTGCTCTCCACTCTCCCCAGCTAAACAAAAACAGAGTTCTAAAATGCATTTTACCAACTTTTGCCCAACGTAAGTAAAGCAATATATGAACACTACAGAACAATCGTTTCGAGAATTATTCAACGTTTTCTGTAGATTAGAGTGCCGCTTAGTTCCATTTCCAAATTGGATTTGCATCAGCCAATTTTTATACTCTTCTGATAGATCAAGGGTATCAGAAAGCCAGAATAAGAACAGTCTTGCCCTAGAGACAAAGACTGTTCCTTTTAAATTGATGCCATTTCAAAAGCTGATAAATTCTTTTCAAAATTACCAGTCACCTGTAGTTCACGATGACTGATGTTTTACTTTCCATATCAGCTAGGTCCAGCCAAGAGACTTCGTTTTCTCGGTAGCACATCCCACTTGGGAATGTTGATTTTTGATGTTTTAAAAGGTATGAAAGATTTTCCTGCTCCCTAATTCGACTTATTTGTTACACTTTTATGTAAGTCTGTATTAGAACTTTACTGGAATTCAAGGGATTGAATTAGTCACTGTGTTCCCTTTCCTTCATGCTTTCCTACTCCTGCCTGGTACTTTTGTTTAAGGGAGGAGGGGGGAAAGGGCTGCTAATGAGAGAAAGCTTCTAATGTACAGAGAGAGGAAGAAAATCTAGAATCTCCATTCTACAGTAAATGTTCTAAGAGAAAACCCAAACATTCTTCTTTTACAAAGACAATTCTTTAGTGTACGATCTTAGTTTTGGTAAAGTTCTCTTTTTCCCCAGGGGAGGTTGAGAGGAACAAGAAAGCAAGCAAAGAAAGAGCTGTAATAACAATTGCTATTACTATTATTATTGTTCTATAATAACAAAAGGAGCCCATTCTTCTTACCTCTGGTATTCCTTTAATTACGGTATTCAGCAGTTCAATGAATTTTGGTAATGTTCATTGTTCCCTCTCTCTTTTTACTTAAGTTAACGAATTGACTTTGTAAACTTCTACAACTTTTATTATGCTAAAGTGGTCTGGTCTCGCTATCAAATCAAAAGTCCAAGCAATATTCAAGTCGCCACACATTCAGGGTTGACTTAAGTTTTTACATGACTTTGGGCAAGTTATAACCAACCTAGGTCTCAAGTTCTTCCTCTGTAAAATGGATCCACCTACTTCAAAGAGCTGTTGCTGGGAAGAACACATTAAAACCATCATGCAATATTCTGAAATAATCCAGCAGAACCTCACTCATCCATGGCCACGCCCAGCGGCCCATCAGCGCTGCACCGAGCACTCGGGGCCGGTGCCAACTCTTCGGCGCCATATTCCAGGGCCCTCCTCCATTGCTTATGCCTGGAACTGGTCACTCTCTAGATTCCCCGCCCCCTCTCCATCTGCCATGCTCTGATTATGTGCGTGTGACTGACTTTGCTAATTTTGAAGAGTAGAAGTCACTGGCTCTGCTCAGTATTACCCGTGGCTGGTCCCCAGTGCTCTCTCATTCCAAGGATGCCCACAAGCATTATAAAGTTTGCCGCAGTGAATGGGGTGTCCGGGCAGGGAAAGGATATTCAGCTACCTGGCCCCCTTCTGATCCTAAATGAGACAAAGACGTGAAGCTCCAAGGTACGACAGTTAAATTTAATAAAGGCATTTTGGAAGAAACCTGCATTTCTCTATGTACTTTCTGGAGAAAGAACAAGCAGGACACTTTTGGTAATACTGAAAAGTCCACTGATGCATTGAGATGCTTTTAGTGGGTCTAAGATCTAAGTGGCTTCTCCCATGAGAAGGAAAACTGAGATGTATTACTTGTAAATTTTTCTTCTGACATCTTGATGTCACAGTTAAACTATACCTAAATATACCACAAATCATAGTGTCTTCAGGTTCATAGACTCTTAGATCTTAGTGACCATCCCACCCCCTAATTATATGGATCACAAACTGTTAAGTGACCAGTCCGAGGTTTCTTGGCTACCCTGCACCGAGTTCACCAGAATTCAAGCCTCCTGACCCCCACTGGATCGCTCCTTTCTTTAGACCACAACAGGGATTTACTCATGGTTATTTTCCTTTAATAAATTCTTGCCACAAGTGAATTTAGGCTGTTTTAAATTAAGGTCTTAAACCAAAAGATCATTTGGAAAGCTCTGTCCCTCCCACAAGGCAGGACAAGCTTGTTTTGACCAGCTCTCCTAAGATTTTTCTGCTCAATCATCAAAGCTTGCAATATCCTCTTACAGTTCTGTCAAGGTGAGTACATCTTCCAATCAAACTATGACAAAAAGAATCTTTCACCAAAAGGTCTATTTCAAAATTATACAAGCTCCTGGGGGAGGGAAGAAGAAGACTCAAAAAGAATCAGTAAGTCCAGAGCAAGGGGTGGGATCATTTTTGATAGGAATTACTATCATAATTTAAGATAAAGTGATAGAACCTCTTATTTATTTATTTATTTATTTATTTATTATAACATAATTCCACTAAAGGTCTTAACTTCTTTTGTGCCGTGAGCTCCCTTGGCCTTCTGGGGAAGCCTATGAACCCCTTCTCAGACTAATGTTTTTATATACCTAAAATAAAATACATAGGACCACAAAGGAAACACCTGTATTGAAATACAGCTATACAAAATATTAAAAAGAAACTTATACAGTAATCTATGTGTTTTACTAATGCAATCAATAAAAATATCCAGTAGCAGGTCCAAAAATCACTGTAACTTTGAAGTTGTGATGAGCATACACAGCATTTCAAGATACCTGCCAACGAGTGTAATGTGACATGAAAATATCTGTGATTTCTGTAGGTGACGAAGTCAAAGGTACTGCCGGTACTACTGTGGTTTATTGCCTACATTCGTAATGAAAGGAAATGCTAACTTTCAGTTACAGGGTAGTAAAAAGAAAGAAGGAAACTAGAATTCTATTCGGGGACCCAGGTTAAGAACCATACCCTGGCTTGTGATGTCCTTAAGGTCTTATTCATTCCGTTATTCCTGATACCTAATAAGCATAATGGGGCTTCCCTGGTGGCGCAGTCGTTGAGAATCTGCCTGCCAATGCAGGGGACACGGGTTCAAGCCCTGGTCTGGGAAGATCCCACATGCCGCGGAGCAACTCGGCCCGTGAGCCACAACTACTGAGCCTGCGCGTCTGGAGCCTGTGCTCCGCAACAAGAGAGGCCGCAACAGTGAGAGGCCCGCGCACCGCGATGAAGAGTGGCCCCCACTTGCCGCACCTAGAGAAAGCCCTCGCACAGAAATGAAGACCCAACACAGCCGTAAATAAATAAATTAATTAATTAATTAAAATAAATAAATAAGCATAATGCACGGCACGAGATAGGCACTCAGTAAATGTCTGAACTGAACTGAATAAATATGACCTCAAAAAAAAAAAAAAAATAGGAAGGAGCCAAGGAAACTTTGAGTGACCTTCCCACCTCCCAAATCTCAGCGAGTCCACCTACCGCCAGCCATTGAAAATAAACGTATGCTTGTTAACATGTTGGGTTTTAATACACTGCAATAGACCGCACAACTCGGTGCACAGGAACCGAAAGCCAAGCCTGTGGGACAGCTAGTCGACCCCGACGGCCAGGGTCCTGGAGCCCAATCAAGTTCTTCCTTCATTAGCAAGTATTCATGGAGCACGTGGTAACTGTCCGGCCACATTCTAGGTACTGGGCGAAGATCCTACTAACTTCAGACAGAGATTAGTGTGAAGAAAATAAAACACGAAAAGAGGATAAAGAGTGGCTGGGAGGGGCGTTTTAGACTGGATGATGGCAGGGGCCTTTCTGAAGTGTCAGTGGTGACCAGGAGCCAAGGTCACATGGGAAGATGTGGGCCGAGGCCATTCCAGGCAGAGGGAACAGCAAGTGCAAAGGCTCTGAGGCAGGAAGAAGCTTGGCTCAGGTCTTTCTCACCTCCTAACTTATCTTACCCTAAAATGCTGCTCTCCTCCCTGGACCCATCTTCCCTCCCACACAACGCTGCCCAGTACATCTTCCTTTGTGCTGTGGGGCCCTTGCTCAAACATATAAAAAAAATTCCCTCTTCTTCAACACACCTGACCTCACCGTAACCTGTCAACGTTTCCTCCCACTCCCTCACACAGACCCTCTGATCTCTTTCAAGACCCTAGAGGAAGCAGAAGAGGCTCTGTTCATTTCTACCGTAACCTCCCTTCTTCCATGAACATCTATCACAGGTTCACACGCTCCAGGCCACACTAATCTCTCAATCAGAGAATTTCAGGGCAGAAGTTCCAAAAATCACCTAAGTCAAACATTACCTATCATAATCTGATCATTCCTTCAGGGACAAGAAACTCAACCCCACTGAAGCAGCATATCTCCCCTCACCTTCTAAGTTTATGGTCTGTATCATATAGCTTGTCTCAAACAAACAAACTGAACTCTGCTGATGTATGTCTAATGGTCTCTTTTTCTTCTTTAGACTTTAAGCCCCTTCAGGCTGAGGCAGCAGCCTTGCCTGGCATGTCTTCTCCAGAATGTACGGGGCAGAAGTGGACACATACAGGCTGCTCGTTAAATTTAAAGCAAGATAGCCAACTAATGTAGTTTTTTCCACTCCAAATTCACAGACCCACCTCTCTAAGGTCCTAGGGTAGACAAGACAGAAAAGCTTGTGAAAACAACCACAAACTTGAGACCAAATAATTATGGTGGGGTAGCCTGTATTCTAGATGGAGTTTTTCTTCTTCACAGGTGTTATGGGCTGAATTGTGTCCACCTCAAAATTCGCATGTTGAAGTCCTAGCCCCCAGTACCTCAGAATGTGACTGAATTTAGGGACAGTGTCTTTACAGAGGTGACTAAGTTAAAATGAGGCCATTAGTGTGAACCCTAATCCAACGACTGGTGTCCCTGTAAGAAGAGGAGACTTGCACACACAGAGAGACACCAGGATCCGCACACACGGGGTCCGTGAGAAGAGGCAGCAAGACGGCAGCCACCTGCAAGCCAAGGAGCGAGGCCTTAGAAGAAACCAATCCTGCTGATCGTAATTGAACCCGAACTTGATCTTGGACTTCCCACGCTCCAAACTCTGAAAAATAAACTTCTGTTGTTAAAGCCACCCAGTCAGTGGTATTCTATTATGGTAGCCCTAGCAAACTAATACAACAGGTGTCTACAGTTAGACATTTCCAAAAACGAAAACCAAGACAAGGACCTGGGTGCAGGTGGTTTATTTGGAAGTGATCCCAGGGAGCAGGAGTAGACAGCAGGGGGCATGAGGCAGGTGTATGATTGAAGAGTGTGTGAACCAGCTCATGGCCATGGGCGACAGGGGCTTAATTCTGTTGGGGTCTCCCAGGAAGCGTCTGTTAATAGAATGCCCCCAGGACTGTTCTGAGAGGCAGGGACATTTACCCCCTGGCCCCCTTCCTTTCCCAAGGGGTGGAGGGTTGCCTCAGGGATGTTAGTGCCCTTGACTTGTAAGCTGCAGTGCGTGTAGCCGGGGCACTAGAGAAGCTATTTGGGAGAAAGCAAGAAGCAGTACTGCATGCACCAGAGGTGGCCAAAAACAGGGTGGGCCACGGGGATGTGATGTGGGCCCAGAGAAAACATGAAGTTAGCTGACGACAGTTGACACAACTGGTTCTTCCTCCAGAGGCAAAACCATCCTTAAAACAGCTTAAGGCAGCAAGACCCTGCAATGGACCCATTTCGAGGCCACAAAGATGTAAAGATGCTGGCATCCATGACAGTTGCTTTCCTCCCAAGAGGTAAATATGGGTGTCAGTAGATAATGGAGAGAACGTTAAAGAAGACTCACTTGGGCGTGCCCGCTTTCAGCAGACTCTTGCAAATTCTGTCTTTCATTTTTAAAAATTATTTATTTTTTTAAAGTTTATTTACTTATTTGTTTTTATTTTTGGCTGTGTTGGGTCTTTGTTCTGTGTGAGGGCTTTCTCTAGTTGCAGTGAGTTGTGCGCAGGCTTCTCACTGTCGTGGCTTCTCTTGTTGCAGAGCACGGGCTTTAGAGCGCAGGCTCAGTAGTTGTGGCACACAGGCTTAGTTGCTCCGCGGCATGTGGGAATCTTCCCGGGCCAGGGATCGAACCTGTGTCACCTGCATTGGCAGGCAGATTCCCACCCACTGCGCCACCAGGGAAGCCCGCAAATTCTGTCTTTTAGATGAGAATTTTGGTTGGGCTTTTTTGCTGTTTTCCAAAGCCGATCTAAGTCTTTTACAACACACCTGTTTCATTTGATGTAACTGGCCCTTCAGCTCTAAAAGGAATTCTACCACTTATGAAGAGCAGCAAGAGTTTAGATTTTGTATAATCACCTCATTTAAGTCCCTGGAAGCCAAACCATAGAAAGGATTCTTTCCCATCCAACTTTCACCTCTGAAATTGAGTTTTAAGGTCTGATATACGGCACTTCTGAACATCAGGTGAGAGATTTCTTCTAGTTTATTCAAGCTACCCTTAAAGACCAATGAATGTGATTGCAGAACAAATTTTCCAAATTGCCTTCAGAAAATTATTTCCATCTTTTTGGCAAATAATTGTCTGAGACTTATTATTTAACAGTTTTGTAAAGTACAACATCCAAGATGAAGTTATGCAGGGAGATGCCAGACATGAGTGGTATTTCCTGGTATTTTCCAATACTCTGAGTCCTATCATTAGAGTTGCCAGATTTAGCAAATAAAAATGCAGAACACTCAGCTGAATTACAATTTCAAACAAACAGCAAATAATTTTTCATTATTTTAAGTATATCCTAAATACTGCACGGCACATACTTATACCAAAAGTACTTGTTTATCTGGCATTCAAATTGAATGTGGCATCTTATATGCTGTATGGCAATCCTACCTACCTTCATATTCCAGAATGGGAAATTATCAAAATTAGAATTTAAAAGTAAAATTTCTCTTTAAAATTTAAAGCTCCTGTTTTAACCTCGATAAACCACATGCTCAAAGAATAACTAGTTAGAACAAGCTGCTATTCTAACAAACAAGATGCATTTTAGAACTGATGGCTCATTCTAACAATTAGGGTAGTTTAACTTGAGAGAAATAAAATAGTTTAAAAATAAAGACTAAAATTGCCCTGAAATCAACGTGTAGGAACCAAAAGCCATACATTATTTGTATAAAAAAGAGCAATTAAAATGTAGTAAGAACACATTTTATTTGTATAGCTTGCCACTGTTTACCTAGTGCTTACAAAAACTAAACCATTAACGTAGGTTACGTGATCCTGGGGGCGCCGGGGGAACACAAAAAAGAAAGTTGTTGAGAAAATTTCTGATTGGATTTGAAAGCTTTACACACCTTGAGAAAGATCTGAACAATTTCCTCTCCAACCTCCTCCTCCCCTTACAGTTTAAGAAATGGTCCTAGATTTTCAGGACTTTGAAGATTTTTCACATGGAAAACCAATATACCTTAGGAAATGTGTATGCCTTGTTTGAAAAGACTTATACGACTTTGCAATAAGGGAAGAAAGTTTGACTGCAATAGGAATGGGATTACCTGAGAGCACGGCCTCTAAACCTCAGCACTACTGACATTTGGGGCCTGATAATCCTTTGCTGTGGGGAGGGCTGCCTCCCGTGTGTTGTGGGATGCTTAACAACATCCCTGGCCTCTACCCACTAGATGCCAGTAGCAGCCCCCCATCCCCAGTTATGACAACCCAAAATGTCTCCAGACATTGCCAAGTGTCCATTCCCAGGAGGGCAGAATTGTCTCCAATTGAGAACCACTGGCCTAGGAGAACATTTAGTGTCTTGGTTCTCTCTAGTCCTGAGCTCCCAGCAATTTTTAAAAAATCATTTCAGGGCAGCTTAGAATAACAGACAGAGGTGGGGAGAGAGAGAGAGAGAGAAACAAAAATAAAAACAAAAACAAAAAACAACTATAACAAAATTTGCACCAAATCCATGCTGATCAAAATTGTTCTAAATATATTTACAGTATAATTAAAGGAAATAGGTCTATCTATCTAAAGATGCCTCTAATTCTCTTTATGCACAGGAAGTTGTGTGCTAACACAAGGTTTAGACCAGAGACCAGTTTTCAGTCCCATCTCTCCCACTTGCTCACCATATCTAGGAAGAGCTAAACTTCTGGTCACTTTCTATGTTCTGGTCACTTACTATGACATGCCTTTTCATTCAGTCTCTCCATCCACCCCGAGAGGCAGGCCATTAATTGTCCTACGTTATGGATGAGTAAACTGAGGTCTAGAGAAGTGAAATAACTTGCTCGAGTTCCCACAGCTCGTGAGATTTTAAACCCAAGTAATTGCAAAGTCTAACCCCTTAACCACCTCTCTCATCTTAGGGGAAAAACAAGTCACTAAATGTCTCTGACCTTCATTCCGTTTCCTCACCTGTAACCCGGAAATAACATTTCTCAGTATTTCTCAGAATCGCGGCAAGAACTTAAAGGCAGTTCAGTGAGCTGTTGGAGGGCAGGGCCCAAAGTCCTGGCCACGGGCGGGCAGCGATATTCAGTGATTTCTGAATGACTGTAACATTCCCCTAGGCCTGCTGTACTTGAACTCTGCCCATCTCATAGGCCAGAAGAAACACACCCTGATTCTGAGATCTACTTAGACTAGAAAATGAACTGGAGCCAACACACTGTGAAAGAGTACTATCAGGAATGCAAATGTAAATAGTAAACATCATAATTCACCGTTAGGACTTTAAAAGAGGAGAAGTGAGAGACATCAAGGCTGGCTGGGAAGGGGTGTGGCGAGTGGTGGGAAGATCCCGCCCTCTGTGGCTTTCCCTTCTTGCTAAGGTCCCAGTCACCTCCAGTGGAACTCCCAGTGCATGGCTGCAGCTGAGTGGCTCCGCTGAGCTCCCAAACCTCCCCGAGGCCCCCCAAGAACCCCTGTAGCTTAGTGGACAAAGTCACAGGAGATCTGAGCAGAAGGGGTCCATAAAGATCACTCACATTTGACAGAGAACAAATGAGCCTAGATGTGAGAGAACTGATCCAGCCCATTCAGGCTGTGAGCTCTGCCAGACCCCAGGTCCCCCTGAGAAGTGTGACCTCATGGCAAGCCCCTGTGCTGCCCAGGCCCCAGCTAATCCTTCTTTCCTAGGCGGCCTCCCGTTCCATGCAAGAAATCACCGCGTAGTCTGGCCCGCCTCCAACATAAACAGTCATATTCGTCACGCACCTATTTTGCAGGAGTAGTTTCAGGACCCAATTCTTGTTTTGAAATTCTAAAAGAAAAAGGCCCAAATACAAAGTGTTTGGGTAACTCATTCCCGAAAGCACACTGAAACGTTTAAGCTTTGGGTTACAAAGTCTCATTAGGGTAAGAAGCAGCTGTAGGAGCAAACAAAGGGAAGGTTCTTGATTCCTATTACAAGATAGGAAACGCAGTTAGGTTGAAGTCCGTTCAGTATGCTTGCGGGGGTGGGCGAGCAGGCAGCGATGGCGGCGAACAGCCCTCGGCTTTACTGCAGATGCAGAAAACAGCTAACACGGTGCCTTATACAGAATTTTCAATTCTAAATCACGTTCCCTATTTCCCCCCCAATATCACAGTGGAGAAGGTGCAGGTACGTGGTTTGGGGTGCCAGTAGATCACAGACTACTCAAAGAGAAAAATGTCTCACCTATCGTTTCATGAAGCCACATTTAGATTCTAGGTCTAATTTCAACAGATATCAGCACAGCGGAGCTACAGTTACAGTGGACAGATCATTTGTCAAGAATGGAAAAAGCCAGGCGGCCAGGGTAGTGAGTCGTATTGGGGGGGTGGGGGGAAGGGAAGGAAGACTTGAAAGTATATTTTAAAGGAAAGGTGGAGAACGACAGCTAACAGAGTGGGCAGAGTTAAAGCTTCAGCCCTCAGAGTGAGAGAAAGCCGGGGTCAGCAGAGGCGAAGCCAGGACGTCAGCGTTACCGGAACCGGCGTGGTCACCACCAGTGCAGCCCCAGGAGCCCCACCTGTGGTCATAATCCCGGAGCGACACTAGGTGGTGACCGCAGAGACACTAGCAACGGGGAGGCGGAGAATGGACGTACCAGCCATAACTGCAGACCTAAGAAACAAGGTCGGGCAGCGAGTGCTAAATACGTAAAAAAATAATTATACGTTTACCTTTCAATCTGGAAGGAAACCTTGCAAGCTTTCACAAAATTAAGAGTGTAGTCATGCAGTAAAAAGAAGAATTCTTTGATGAAATGCCTTCTATTTTATTGTACAAGATTGGGTAAAGTGGGCTAATTAAACAAACAAGGAAGCAAAACTATGTATTTTTATAAAGGTCTCTAAGATTTAATAGCTATGCCTCTACCCTTACACCAGTGATTGTTGAAGAAAAGGTAAATTAAAGGATTTAGGACACGAAAACAAAACTTGACCTACCAATTGCCAATTTAATTATTGCACACGAGAAATTCACTAAGCATCTAATCATTTACATTCTGGGCTAGTAGTTCTGCCCAGCTATTCTGTTAGATATTTTAAATTATAATTTCAAATGGACTCACTGTCACAGGCCTCTGGGTCCGTTTTACACACAAAATCAATATACTACTACTACTAAATAGGATTACTTTCCCAAGGCTCCCGGTGGGAGCTCAGCTGGACTTCTGTTTGGGAGGCAACGTTCTCTAAAGAAAATTACTTTCCTGATGTTCACCCGTAAGAATCCACAGAAGGCACCTGTGAGAAATTGAATCAAGAGGCAACCACCAGAGGGAAGAGAAGGCTTAGACTGGTAGGTAGATGGATTAGACACAGAGGAAAAGTGCCCCCCCCCCCCGTTTAAAAGCCCCTCTCAGGATCACAGCAGACCTTTGTTTCTCCACTAGGGAGTCAACACGTGTTGCCTTTTCTTCGAAAAGGTAGACACTCCCAGGGTTGTGTCTGTGGCCTCTCCCACTAGAATGCCCCTTACTTTAATGTCAAGGGCTGTGTCCTCCTCACCTTTGTACAAACCACGTCCTGACCCACTGCTCTCAGAGGTTAAACAAGTGTCCAGCCTAAGAAGAAGCATCTGCTAAATGATCTCGCCCTTCTCACTTGTATTTTACACTGTGGCCCCCCCTGACTCCTCCTAAATTGGAACAAATACCCTTGGCCAAGCTGGATTTTTCAGGTCTTGCTGCCCCAAGAGGTGAGTACTTAGGAGAGATCTTGCAGACATGGAGACAGCTAATAACCCATCCCAAAGGCCAGTAAATATCCCATGAGGAGACTCCACGTGTCTGGGGGTGGGGGGGAGAGCATCAGAATTAAAAGAGAGGTTCGAAATCCCTTGGTCTGGAATCCTGCCTCTACCACGGTCTGGAAGTGTAGCCAGGGACAAATTGCTTAACCACTGAGCCTCACTTTCTTCCTCTACAGATGAGGGAGGGTTGCTTTATCAGATGAAATAACAAGTGTAAACTGCTCATTGCCATTCCCAGTGTACAAAACTATTCAATAAAGTAGGCAAGTATTATCTTTCTTATGACCTCAAATTGACAGTGAATGGGGGAGACAGAACCCCAATCTGTACAATTGCAAGAATGTGTAAAAAAAAATGTAAGAATGAAAACTATAATTTTAATGAAAAAAACCAAGTATAAGATGAAAGGGGGTGGGATTTTCCCTATTTGTAGCAAAACATACCATAAAGCTACTGTATTTAAAGAAGGATGCTATTTCCTTAGAAAGAGACAAAGATATCAACAGAGCACAGTAGAAGGTCCAGGTACAGATCAACACAGATCCATGCATGAGCCTGCACATGCACACACACACACACACACACACACACACAGGACAAAAGTGTCATTTCAAATTCATGGGTAAATGCTGAACCATTCAATGAATGGCAGTAGTATAACTGGCTATCCATCTGGGAAAAATATAAAGTCAGATCTTTAACACATACACATAACCCCTTTCAAAGAGGTTAAATATCAAAATAATAAAATTATAAGGTCAGAAGAAGGAAATAAAGAATATTGTTATAATTTGGGGATTAGGAAAGGCTTTCCCAAAACAAGCCACCAAAGTCATCAACTAAAGACTGTAGTGTTATATGTTAAAAAATGAGCAAAACTTCTGTACAGAGAAATACATCTCATAGATAAAATTTAAAGAAAAGTAACAAACTGGTAAGAAATATTTACCACACACGTGTGCACACACACACACACACACCAGAGAAAGTCCAATATCTGGGAAGTTCCAATAAGTCATGAAAAGTCCCAATAAATCAGTAAGAAAACTATAAACAGCCTTAAAAACAAATATGATAAAGGATTCAAAGAGGCAATTCACAGAAATACCAACTGAGCAGAGACGCTTAAATTTACTAATTCATCTCTCTTTTATCGTCTGTAAAATGACAACAATAATCATACCAAATCCACAGGGATGTTAAACTTTAAATTGGTAAATTTCATGTCAAGTGCTTAAAACAATCCTGTCACATAAGACATTCAATAAATATTAACCGGCAGCAGTAATAATAGCAGCAGTGGTGGTGATAACAGTAGTATAATTAAGGAAACACAAAATAAAAATCAGGAGATAATATCCAGCATCACTAGCAAAACCATCATGAGGAAAACTGCAAAAGACTAATGTAATCCAGTATTGGAAAGAGTATGAGAAAATAGAGGAAGATGAATCGGTTCGGCCTTTTTGGGGGGATAATTTTGCTTTATCTGTCCAGCATTTTACTATATGTGCCCTGTGATAGAAATTCAATATACATGTAGAAATTTAGCCTACCTAA
This sequence comes from Balaenoptera acutorostrata, assembly GCF_949987535.1. Lineage (NCBI taxonomy): Eukaryota > Metazoa > Chordata > Mammalia > Artiodactyla > Balaenopteridae > Balaenoptera > Balaenoptera acutorostrata. The sequence goes on from NC_080073.1 coordinate 91,269,106, forward strand.
TAACTTTTTTTATATTTGAATTTTATTTTATTTTTTTATACAGCAGGCTCTTATTAGTTACCAATTTTACACATATTGGTGTATATATGTCAATCCCAATCTCCCAATTCATCCCCCCCCCCCGCTTTCCCCCCTTGGTATTCATACGTTTGTTCTCTACATCTGTGTCTCTATTTCTGCTTTGCAAACCGGTTCATCTGTATCATTTTTCTAGATTCCACATATATGCGGTAATATATGATATTTGTTTTTTTCTTTCTGACTTACTTCACTCTGTATGACAGTCTCTGGGTCCATCCATGTCTCTACAAATGACTCAATTTTGTTCCTTTTTATGGCTGAGTAATATTCCATTGTATACATGTACCACATCTTCTTTATCCATTCGTCTGTCGATGGGCATTTAGGTTGCTTCCATGACCTGGCTATTGTAAACAGTGCTGCAATGAACATTGGGGTGTATGTCTCTTTTTGAATTATGGTTTTCTCTGGGTATATGTCCAGTAGGGGGACTGCTGGGTCATATGGTAATTCTATTTTTAGTTTTTTAAGGAACCTCCATACTGTTCTCCATAGTGGCTGTATCAATTTACATTCCCACCAACAGTGCAAGAGAGTTCCCCTTTCTCCACACCCTCTCCAGCATTTGTTGTTTGTAGATTTTCTCATGATGCCATAATAACTTTAAATGGAGTATAATCTATAAAAATTTTGAATCACTGTATAGTACACCTTAAACTAACATAATATTGTAAATCAACTATACTTCAATTTTAAAAAAATCTAGCCTTCAGAAATACACACATGCACAAAAACATATGTACAAGGATATTCAATGTAGCTCTGTTTATAAAATTAGGAATAACAATCAAATGGGAAGAGTTAACTACATTCTGGCATATCCATATAACGGGTGGCAATACAAGGTGTAATGAATACCAAAATGGAAATGTGTCTAACACCTTGCTAAGTACAAACTGCAAGCCACAATTTGCACCTTTATATAAAATATCTATTTGCAAATGGATATAAAAGGGACAAACCAAGCTGTTGTGATTACCTCTGGAAAGTGAAGCAGGAGGGAGTGAAGAGAGTATTTCAGATTTTACTCCATTGACTTATACCATCTTTGATTTCTTTAAATAACAAGGTTGTACTAAAAGCAAGTATTTTTCTTAAAAAAAAAAAAAGGAAGGGGCAACAAAGTCAGTGTTTCATAACAGTCATCACTGGACACCTGAGTATATGACAGTGTCCATTATGTTCCTTAAACAGCCAGCAGGACTCCCACCCCTGCAGGTGAGCTCCAGAGAGGAGCTAGCACAGTGGGAGGGTACTAAAAGGATAATTCAACCCATTTATTCTGAGTCAGCTAATAACCTTCTGATCGGAAACCCAAGGCAATACCAATTTCTGCAACTGTCCACTTGGCAGTTATGTTTCTCATGGTAAATTAATAAGTTTGCATTCTAGTTTATCAGCTTTCAGAACTCCGATTTACACAAAATTGTCCCCAGAGCAATAAATCTGAGTCCCTAATCATGCAAAGTTGGGGTCTATATCTAGTCCTTTTTTTTTTTTTTTAATTTATTTATTATTTATTTTTGACTGTGTTGGGTCTTTGTTTCTGCGTGAGGGCTTTCTCTAGTTGTGGCAAGCGGGGGCCACTCTTCATCGCGGTGCGCGGGCCTGTCACTATCGTGGCCTCTCTTGTTGCGGAGCACAGGCTCCAGACGCGCAGGCTCAGCAATTGTGGCTCACGGGCCCAGCTGCTCCGCGGCATGTGGGATCTTCCCAGACCAGGGCTCGAACCCGTGTCCCCTGCATTGGCAGGCAGATTCTCAACCACTGCGCCACCAGGGAAGCCCTATATCTAGTCCTTTTGAAAGCACTTCTCCAAGGTGCTAAAAGAGACGGAGACCTACCTTACCTGAAACGGGCAGCCAATAAGCTGACCATTGTACCATTATTCTTACATTACAGCAAAGGGAAAGCAAGACTCAAAAGAGCCCAACGCTCGGCAACTTGTTACTTACTGTCAAATGTAACAATCTATCTAAAAAATATTTATAGAACTCAACTATGTAGATGGCATGGCTCTGGTCTAGTCTAATTTCTTTTACTCTCTCTGCAAGGCGGAGGGGAGGCCTACACCCTGGTCCCCAGACCTGGTTTTGGAAAGGATGGCAGGCGCTGAGTCATGTTAGACCTTCAGACGTGGTGGCACGTAAGGGCCACACCTTGGCCACCCGTACCAGATAGAGCAGCGAACTTTGAAAGTCAAGGACTTAGAAAAGCTGATCCTCACTCTCGAGCAAGGCAGGAAGCAAGAAATGAGTACTGCTCGCCTTACTTTCCCAACCTCTATAATATAATCAACCACAAATGGCAAACTTAAAACCGTCACTGTAACCAGAAGTTGTTTTGGCTGAAGGTGGAGGGAAAGGGGATGGCAATGCCCACTGATGGCCAGAGAGACATTTTTAGAAGAGAACAACAGGACAAAGCTGGGCCATAGTAAAGCCTTATAATCTTCCACATGCATTTTCAAGACACAGCCTTATATCAAAAGGAACTATCAATCCACCCCAAACACTCCTTTTAACATAATCAACATAATAGTAATTCATTACCATTTGTAAACTGAAGATGACTCTTCAATTGATAGATTCAATTAAGAATCTATCAATTTAGTAGACAAGATGAAAAGGCAGAGGGCTATGTACCAGATGAAGGAACAAGATGAAACCCCAGAAAAACAACTAAATGAAGTGGAGATAGGCAACCTTCCAGAAAAATAATTCAGGATAATGATAGTGAAGATGATCCAGGACCTCGGAAAAAGAATGGAGGCAAAGATTGAGAAGATGCAAGAAATGTTTAACAAAGACCTAGAAGAATGAAAGAATTAAAGAACAAACAGAGATGGACAATACAATAACTGAAATGAAAACTACACTAGAAGGAATCAATAGCAGCATACCTGAGGCAGAAGAACGGATAAGTGACCTGGAAGACAGAATGGTGGAATTCACTGCTGTGGAACAGAATAAAGAAAAAAGAATGAAAAGAAATGAAGACAGCCTAACAGACCTCTGGGACAACATTAAATGCAACAACATTCGCATTATAGGGGTCCCAGAAGGAGAAGAGAGAGAGAAAGGACCAGAGAAAATGTTTGAAGAGATTATAGTCGAAAACTTCCCTAACATGGGAAAGGAAATAGCCACCCAAGTCCAGGAAGCGCAGAGAGTCCCATACAGGATAAACCCAAGGAGAAACATGCCGAGACACAATAGTAATCAAAGTGGCAAAAATTAAAGACAAAGAAAAATTATTGAAAGCAGCAAGGGAAAAATGACAAATAACATACAAGGGAACTCCCATAAGGTTAACAGCTGATTTCTCAGCAGAAACGCTACAGGCCAGAAGGGAGTGGCATGACATGCTTAAAGAGATGAAAGGGAAGAAACTACAACCAAGATTACTCTACCCGGCAAGGATCTCATTCAGATTCGATGGAGAAATCAAAAGCTTTACAGACAAGCAAAAGCTAAGAGAATTCAGCACCACCAAACCAGCTCTACAACAAATGCTAAAGGAACTTCTCTAAGTGGGAAACACAAGAGAAGAAAAGGACCTACAAAAACAAACCCAAGGGGCTTCCCTGGTGGCACAGTGGTTGAGAATCTGCCTGCCAATGCAGGGGACACGGGTTCGAGTCCTGGTCTGGGAAGATCCCACATGCCGCGGAGCAACTAGGCCCGTGAGCCACAATTACTGAGCCTGCGCGTCTGGAGCCTGTGCTCCGCAACAAGAGAGGCCGCGACAGTGAGAGGCCCGCGCACCGCAATGAAGAGTGGCCCCCGCTTGCCGCAACTAGAGAAAGCCCTCGCACAGAAACGAAGACCCAACACAGCCATAAATATAAAAATAAAAAAAAATTTAAAAAAAAAACAAAAACAAAAAAAAACAAACAAACAAACAAAAAAAAAACCCAAAACAATTAAGAAAATGGTCACAGGAACATACATATCGATAATCACCTTAAACGTGAATGGATTAAATGCTCCAACCAAAAGACACAGGCTTGCTGAATGGATACAATGGATACAAAAACAAGACCCATATATATGCTGTCTACAAGAGACCCACTTCAGGCCTAGGGACACATTCAGGTTGAAAGTGAGGGGATGGAAAAAGATATTCCCTGCAAATGGAAATCAAAAGAAAGCTGGCCTTTGTAGCAATGAGTAGCAATACTCATATCGGATAAAATAGACTTTAAAATAAAGAATGTTACAAGAGACAAGGAAGGACACTACATAATGATCAAGGGATCAATCCAAGAAGAAGATATAACAATTAAAAATATATATGCACCCAACATAGGAGCACCTCAATACATAACACAACTGCTAACAGCTATAAAAGAGGAAATCGACAGTAACACAATAATAGTGGGGGACTTTAACACCTCACTTACACCAATGGACAGATCATCCAAAATGAAAATAAATAAGGAACCAGGAGCTTTAAATGACACAATAGACCACATAGATTTAATTGATATTTATAGGACATTCCATCCAAAAGCAGCAGAATACACTTTCTTCTCAAGTGCACACGGAACATTCTCCAGGATAGATCACATCTTGGGTCACAAATCAAGCCTCAGGAAATTTAAGAAAATTGAAATCATATCAAGCATCTTTTCTGACCACAACGCTATGAGATCAGAAATGAATTACAGGGGAAAAAAAAAAAAACACATGGAGGCTAAACAATGCGTTACTAAATAACCAAGAGATCACTGAAGAAATCAAAGAGGAAATCAAAAAATACCTAGAGACAAATGACAATGAAAACACGATGATCCAAAACCTATGGGATGCAGCAAAAGCAGTTCTAATAGGGAAGTTTATAGCTATACAAGCCTACCTCAAGAAACAAGAAAACTCTCAAATAAACAATCTAACCTTACACCTAAAGGAACTAGAGAAAGAAGAACAAACAAAACCCAAAGTTAGCAGAAGGAAAGAAATCATAAAGATCAGAGCAGAAATAAATGAAATAGAAACAAAGAAAACAATAGCAAAGATCAATAAAACTAAAAGCTGGTTCTTTGAGAAGATAAACAAAATTGATAAACCATTAGCCAGACTCATCAAGAAAAAGAGGGAAAGGACTCAAATCAATAAAATTAGAAATGAAAAAGGGGAAGTTACAACAGACACCGCAGAAATACAAAGCATCCTAAGAGACTACTACAAGCCACTCTATGCCAATAAAATGGACAACCTGGAAGAAATGGACAAATTCTTAGAAAGGTATAACCTTCCGAGACTGAATCAGGAAGAAACAGAAAATATCAACAGACCAATCACAAGTAATGAAATTGAAACTGTGATTAAAAATCTTCCAACAAACAAAAGTCCAGGACCAGATGGCCTCACAGGTGAATTCTATCAAACATTTAGAGAAGAGCTAACACCCATCCTTCTCAAACTCTTCCAAAAAATTGCAGAGGAAGGAACACTCCCAAACTCATTCTATGAGGCCACCATCTATCTCCCTGATACCAAAACCAGACAAAGATACTACAAAAAAAGAAAATTACAGACCAATATCACTGATGAATATAGATGCAAAAATCCTCAACAAAATACTAGCAAACAGAATCCAACAACACATTAAAAGGATCATACACCATGATCAAGTGGGATTTATCCCAGGGCTGCAAGGATTCTTCAATATAGGCAAATCAATCAATGTGATACACCATATTAACAAATGGAAGAATAAAAACCATATGATCATCTCAATAGATGCAGAAAAAGCTTTTGACAAAATTCAACACCCATTTATGATAAAAACTCTCCAGAAAGTGTGGGCATAGGGGGATCCTACCTCAACATAATAAAGGCCATATACGACAACCCCACAGCAAACATCATTCTCAATGGAGAAAAACTGAAAGCATTTCCTCTAAGATCAGGAACACAACGAGGATGTCCACTCTCACCACTATTATTCAACATAGTTTTGGAAGTCCTAGCCATGGCAATCAGAGAAGAAAAAGAAATAAAAGGAATACAAATTGGAAAAGAAGAAGTAAAATTGTCACTGCAGATGACATGATACTATACATAGAGAATTCTAAAGATGCCACCAGAAAACTACTAGAGCTAATCAGTGAATTTGGTAAAGTTGCAGGATACAAAATTAATGCACAGAAATCTCTTGTATTTCTATACACTAATGATGAAAAATCTGAAAGAGAAATTAAGGAAACACGCCCATTTACCATTGCAACAAAAAGAATAAAATACCTAGGAATAAACCTACCTAGGGAGACAAAAAACCTGTATGCAGAAAACTATAAGACACTGATGAAAGAAATTAAAGATGATACCAAGAGATGGAGAGATATACCATGTTCTTGGGTTGGAAGAATCAATATTGTGAAAATGACTATACTACCCAAAGTAATCTACAGATTCAATGCAATCACTATCAAATTACCAATGGCATTTTTTACAGAACTAGAACAAAAATCTTAAAATTTGTATGGAGACACAAAAGACCCCAAATAGCCAAAGCAGTCTTGAGGGAAAAAAACGGAGCTGGAGGAATCAGACTCCCTGACTTCAGATTATACTACAAAGCTACAGTAATCAAGACAATATGGTACTGGCACAAAAACAGAAACATAGATCAATGGAACAAGATAGAAAGCCCAGAGATAAACCCATGCACCTATGGTCAATTAATCTATGACAAAGGAGGCAAGGATATACAATGGAGAAAAGACAGTCTCTTCAGTAAGTGGTGCTGGGAAAACTGGACAGCTACATGTAAAAGAATGAAATTAGAACACTCCCTAACACCATACACAAAAATAAACTCAAAATGGATTGGAGACCTAAATGTAAGACTGGACACTATAAATCTCTTAGAGGAAAACATAGGAAGAACACTCTTTGACATAAACCACAGCAAGATCTTTTTTGATCCACCTCCTAGCGTAATGGAAATAATGGAAATAAAAACAAAAATAAACAAATTTGTCTCCAAAGAAGACATACAGATGGCCAAGAAGCACATGAAAAGCTGCTCAACATCACTAATTATTAGAGAAATGCAAATCAAAACTACAGTGAGGTATCACCTCACACCAGTTAGAATGGGCATCATCAGAAAATCTACAAACAGCAAATGCTGGAGAGGGTGTGGAGAAAAGGGAACCCTCTTGCACCATTGGTGGGAATGTAAATTGATACAGCCACTATGGAGAACAGTATGGAGGTTCCTTAAAAAACTAAAAATAGAATTACCATATGATCCAGCAATCCCACTACGGGCATATACCCAGAGAAAACCATAATTCAAAAAGACACATGCACCCCAATATTCATTGCAGCACTATTTACAATAGCCAGGTCATGGAAGCAACGTAAATGCCCATCGACAGATGAATGGATAAAGAAGATGTGGTACATATATACAATGGAACATTACTCAGCCCTAAAAAGGAATGAAATTGGGTCATTTGTTGACACGTGGATGGATCTAGAGACTGTCATACAGAGTGAAGTAAGTCAGAAAGAGAAAAACAAATATCGTATATTAACACATATATGTGGAACCTAGAAAAATGGTACAGATGAACTGGTTTGCAGGGCAGAAATAGAGACACAGATGTAGAGAACAAACGTATGGACACCAAAGGGGGGAAAGCCACGGGGGGGTGGGGGTGGTGGTGTGATGAATTGTGCGATTGGGATTGACATGTATACACTGATGTGTATAAAATTGATGACTAATAAGAACCTGCTGTATAAAAAAAAAAGGAACCAAAACAGCCAAGACAAGTTTGAAGAGGAAGAAGATGTGGTAGTGATAAGGTGTGGAGACTTATTTATGCAATAACAAGACTTTTAAAATAAAACTAGTGTAGTGTTGGCATGGGAGTGGGCAAGTACTGTATGTCAATGTAACAGTTCAGAGTGCTCAAGAAATGACCCACATATAATGAGAACTTGGTGTTATGATAAATTGGCATTATTTATTGATTAATCAATATATTGTGCTAGATAATTTTGTATGAAAAAAATCAACTTAATTCTATATCTAGGACTCTTCTTGGTGTTTCAGACTCATACTCAAACAATGTATCCCAAACTGAAGTGATTGTAACTTGTGAAACTATTCCTTTTGTATTCTGTGTATCACTAACAAAGAAATTTGAAAGCCAGTATTTATTCTTCTGCCTCCTAAATTTATCTCGCACATCCAAGCAATAAAATATTTTGTATAGTTTAAAAAAAAAAAAAGAATCTATCAATTTAGATGTATAAGCAGAATCTTGGGCTAGTGCAGAAGTAAAGAATTACTGTCAGTCTGATTAGGGCTTTAAAAAAAAATCCATCTTCATGAAAAAAAAATCAGGTAACATCTATTTCTTTTAAGTTTCTAAGTTTATTTAATTACATATATATTTAAGTTTTAACTGATCAGAACTTCTGAGTCCATGATTTTGGTTATAATTTATATGACGATTATTCATACCCATTCAAACTGTGGGTAGTCGAAAGCTTTTCACATAAAGAACTGTGGTATCTACTTATTGCCTTTACTGGTTTTCATAATGAGTTGGGAACAGGGGCGGGAATTTATCAAGTGGCCGGACACTCTGTGCCCAGCTCCAGGCTGGACGTTGGCCCAGGGTCTCTCATTTCATTTACTCCTCACGATATCTTTAAATACCCAAATTACCAGACATGTAAGGAGAGCAACCATTTCATTTCCAGAGAAGCCTGGTACATCTGGCTGGCAATTCGGTTATAGATATAAGGATTTTTACTGGTGCTAGATAAGAGGACGATTAAACGAGAAGGAATTAAAAGGAGGAACATAATTGTCAAACACATCCAAAGCCTCTGGAGAAAAGGGAGGGAAGCAGTTTTCCTGTTCACGGGATGATGCTGAAAAGCCCAAAGAAGGCTAAGAATGTCTGTTACTGAGTTCTGTGCTGTGGCTCACAGGATCCTCCCAGAGTCCTCCCATTTCAAAAAGGGATGCCAGGCCCAGAAGAGATCAAAGGGCACTGCCAGTCTTGAGCTGTCTTGATACACTTAAGATCTTTTGTAAGCGCTGCTGTTTTTGGAAATGCACTGTATGGGCAACCCCCTCTTTGTCACGTAACACGACAGCCCAATCCAGGCCTTGGCTTCCCCAAGTCCTTTCTTGTTGAGAGGTATCTTTTCCCAAACTGTGCCTCTCAAACTTGGGCATCGGAAAGACCTGGGGGGGCCTGTCAAACCCCAAGCTGTTGGTCACACCCAGAATTTCTGACTCAGTAGGTTTCGGGTGTGACCCCAAATTTGCATTTCTAAAAAGCTCCCAGGTGCTGTTGCTGGTCCCGGACTACACATTTAAGAACCACTGTTGTGAAAAAAACATAACAGGATCCATCAAAGACAGGAAGGGGGGTGGTGGTGGAGGGGGTTGTTTGTTACACGGCCATATCTGCATCACTCACGATCCAAGCCACACGAAGGCTGGCGATTTTGTCTGTGTCGACCCTGCTGCATCCCCAGCGCTTAGGACAGGGGCTGGCATACACTAGGTGCCCTATACATAACTGCTAAGTAAGTCAAATGAATCAGTATGGCCCGTGCTGGAAACTGGGGCCAGCGTGGGGATGGAGGAGCAAGGGAAGTGGTTGTGGAAACACCAGCGACAAAGGGAATGGCGTTTAACAGCTGAATTGCCCTGAAAGGGAAGCTCAACTTGCTGATGACGATGGCAACAACAATGACGGCAATAATAATATCGATGCTAAGCAACACGTGGGCGTGTTTAGTGTGTGGCTGGAGCGACAGCCAGCACTTTACATGCGTCGGGGCGTTCAGCTTTCACAACAACCTGTGAGGTGAGAACCTGGATTCTCCTCATTTACCAGGTGAGGAAACGGGTTAGAAAGGAAGTAATGCTCCCAAACCACCTAACTATCTACGGAGAAGCTGGTCCCAAGCAGAAGGTCTCTCTTCGTTACCCAGCTGAGTGAATGAGAAATGCAAAACTTCTTTGGCCTTCTCTGAACTGCGGGCTTTGATCCTTTCCTCCCAAAGTGACGGAGAGGCTTCAAGTGGCCCATTCCTAGTATGCCTGATCATAAAACAGGCAGGGCTTTGGCCGGCTACACAGAGCACGTTTTCTCTAGATCATCTCTCAAGAGTGGGACGGTGAATCACAGCGCTGGGGTCCCATGCGGGGGGTTAGGCACGGCCGATAAAGGGCTGGTGCAGTGGTGCATCCACAGGGCAGGGAAGGGGGCGGGGGAGACACGTGGGCCGATATTGCGCTCGGGGGACATTGGACAGTGTCCAGAGACAAGTTTGATTGTCGTAACTGGAGGGTGCTACTGGCATCTGGTGAGGAGTCCTCACTAGAGTAACGAGTAGCCACAGGGCAAAGGACAGCCTCACCCCCCCACCCCCCGCCCCGCAAAGAGGTATCCGGCCAAAACATCAGTGGTGCTGAAACTCTGCTCCAGTTTCAAAGCCTTCTCTGTCCCACCCCGGCCCCAGGTTGGATGCCTAAGAAACTTCATCGATATTCTCTTACAGCCTTCACTGGCTTTTATCTTGTCTTAGTTATTGGAGAACTTGTTTCATCTCCCCTATCTCCCGATGAACTCCTTGAGGGCCAGAAGAACATCTTAGTCATTGAAACACCCAGAATACTGGGAACCCATTCAGCTCAGAGTGGGTGTTCAGTAAGTGTCCTGTACTTTGTTTTCCCTCAAATGGGTAAAAATGCTGAGAATTCACTCCTAACCGTGGAGGAGGGGCAGCGGGGTGAACACACTAAGTGAGGAACACACAGTACACTTCCTATAGACTTATCTCATTTAATCCTTCCAACCACTGGAGGAGACAGGAACACTATTTTAGGTAACTACAGCTCATAGAATTTGTGAAAGGTCACACGCTGATAAGCGACAGAGCACGTTTCTGGAGCCAGATATCAAGCCTTCCGTACCCCACGACCATGCCATGGGTCCCCAGAGCTGAAAACCTCCCTCCTAAAGACTAGTCCCAGGATTAGAGTATCTGAGATGCTAGCAAGGAAAACAGTAACAGAAAAGGTTGAAAACTTTACCACATTATTAGTGTGATCATCACAAGTCCTGCTACCAAACATAGCAACAAAATTGGTCAATTCAAGGGTTACTGCAACTAGGCTTAAATACAAGTTACATATTTAAAAATCAATGATAAAGATACTTGGAATTTACATGGCTCTTTCATTTTTAAACTTTAATATGCTAGGGCTTAAGAAAATATATCCAAGATATATATTTTTTTAATCTGCAAAATCAGAGAGCACAGGAAATAATGGTCAAAAAAGCCATCTTAGTTCAAGACATAATTATGTGACCTTTCTTTATGCACAGCACTCTCCAGCTGGCTCTTTGCTTTCTCAGAGCAGCTAGGAGCCAGGCCCAGACCTGGGAAAGTATGTCATAAATAACATCTGATGGCTCGTCTCTGGGAGCCCTGACAGTATTGATCCCCCAAATCAACCTGATGAATCTGTCTCGTTTTCATATTATAGGAGAAGTGAAAATGATCAAAGGTTTTTGTAGCACCACGTTAATTTTTTGTTTTTTTAAGCTAAGGAGGCCAGTCTTGGCTGGCTGTTGTTCATCAAGCCCTCCACTTTAACCTCTGTGCCAAAACCACATTCCCAGGGTTGGGTCCTAGCCTCTTAGAAAGCTGGGTGGCCCACGGCATCCCTCACAGCCAGCTCATTCCAAACTCACCATTCCCTCCACGGGGTGCAAACCCTGATGGAGGAAAAGCTCAGCCGTGTCCATTCTTTCAGCCCCAGGAGCTAACCATCTTGGGAGTCAAGGTCTTGTATTTCTTTTCTCCCTTAGCCTGTCTCTCACTTCCATCTTGCCTTTCACACCATCACTGTTGCTGTCCTGCTTCCAGACTCATCAACTCTGTAGCACCCATGCTCTAAATGGTATGCCCTACTTTTCTTCCCAGGGGAATTTCTGCCTTTCTGTCCACTTGGTAACCTGTTCCAGGCAGGCCCCCAGACCCGACAGAATGGAAAGTCTTCCTGCTATAGGGTAAAGTAAATCCCTTGAGGGCCGGGTGTCCAGCGTATCACCCCGGTTCCCAGTGGTGTTGGTGCCAGGCAACAGTGCTTGCTTGGACCCCCTAAGTTCTCAGCCCCTTGGGAGTGCTTTTTGTTTCACCTCCTTTGGGTTTTGGGTCACTCGTCTTTGGATGGTTTGCCTTGGCAATGACCTGGAAGTCCAGAAGCTGGTACAAGGGTCGGCATGGGGTACCAGTGCACCTGGCCCAGATTTCTGGGGTCTGCAGACTTTGGAGCCAGGTTCCTTGGGTTCAATTTCACTTGCCTCTCTCATCCGCGGAGCCCTGAGCCAGCCTCTTAACCCCTCATTGTCTGCTTCTTCCTGTGCAGGACAAGCATGGTAATAATACCCACTTCATAGGTTATGTGGATAATGTGTTAATGCACATAAAGCACTTACTTTAGTGCCCTCCATGCACGTGGGCACTTGATAAACATTAGCTATTATTATCCCATAGACCAGAGACTGCTGAGCCCTGAAGCCAAATCTGGCCCAGAGACCTATTTTGTTTGGCTTGCACATTTTCCGTTTTAATTGAGCCTGCATTTTAGAGCTGGTAGATTTCTGGCATTTTAAGAAAATGGAAGATCTGGCAACAGATGGGACCTGCTTTCCTCTCTGGAAGCCATCACCTGGGGCGGGGTCCCTCCTCAGCTGCCTTCTGATAGGGCATTTCTTCTTTGTTCAAGCCCGACTCCCAAACTACTTATCCCCGCCTTTCCATACCCCCCAGTTAGTTCCCTGCCCGGCCCTTGTAGGAAGGCAATCTCTATTCCAGACCAACTTTACCAATGTATCCAGTGTTAGGTCCTATTATTCCGCCATATTGACACCAGTCCAACTGGTCTCCTTATGCTAGCCGACCTCCTGCCTTCCTACCTTGGCCTCATGACGTTTCCCCAGCCATGAACAGCCTCCCAAACCTTCCCCGTCCACCTACTCCAGCGGTTCCAATTGAGTGCACGTTAAAATGACCTGGGACACTTCCAAAAATACTCACATCTAGATAGGGGTATTTCTCGAAAGTGCCAAGATGATTCAAATATACACCCAAATGTGCTCTAAGGTCCGGTGACCATGGGAACCATGGCCTGCCCATTCCCATGGTCCAGCTGGTACATCCTGTCGATACTGTACAACCGAGGACAAGATGAGTCTTGTTTGACTCCTGTTTAGTCTTGCTTGCGACTCAACTTGTGTTTAAAGCCTGTCTCCCCAAACAGACTATAAACTCAAGAGTGGGTGGATCACACTTCATACTTCTTTTGCATCCTCAACAGGAAGACTGGGGTGCCAAGCACACTGTGGGTGCCTAATGACAACGCCTCCTGTCAAATATTTGAGCGTCCACAACGGAGAAGGCATTGCAAGGACGACACGATGAGAAAACCACAGCCTGGTTTCCTGAAGCTTGTGGGTTTGGAGGAAGAGTGAGCCAAGGGCACCACTGATGAGGATACAAGGTAGACTAAGATGTGCTACGGGAAGGAAGCAGTAACTTGAGGGAAGGGAGGGACCCAAGGCCTGGGGAATCAGGGAAGGCTCTGTGCAGGGGGCGTCCTTGGAAGGCTGGTGGGAAGGACGGCTGCAAGAGGAACAAGCAGATAAATGCACCGGAGGGAAAGCAGCAGCCACTGTAAGCACTGTGCCATGCCAGGACCCCAGTGGGGAGGGATGGGAAGCAGAACGGGAAGGGCGAGATTTCACTGGACCTCCAACGCTAGGGAAAAAGGTTGTAATCAATTTGATAAGTCACGGAAGCAGCCCGTGAAGGCTGTGATTCTGGCCTCCTTCTAAAAGCCAGGCAGAGGGAGAGGTGAGGGGTAAGTGGGAGGAACAGGCATAACACACTAAACAACTAGGCACTGAGAGAGGGAGAAGAGAAGGGGACAGGGGGGCCCGCAGGTAGCTCCCCCACCGCCACACTGACTGGGGCCTCCAGTCCTGCAGGGCCCCAGACACCTCAGACACCCTGATCTCCACCATTCAGTCTTAAGCCCTAGTTTACTGTACAGGAGTGAAATCATGTTAAGAGTGCAACTTTATTAACACAGGTAATCACAGAAATAAAGATTTTCGTCATGACACTTATCACTACCGAAAGGACTACTGTAATAAGACGTGTATCTTTCTGCTCTGTCTCCCAAGTCCATGGACGGCTTATAAAGAGATACAAAGATCCTACAGAGTATGCTGGGAGAAAACCGCCCCGTGGTTCACTCCTCCTCCTCATCACCGCCATTTTTAGAGGTGTAAACTGGGTCTGGATGAACGCAAGGGCTGGTTCAGAAACTAAACCACCAAAGGATGGGCCCAAGAGACAGCCATGGAAGAAAAGGGCAATTCCACCACGTATCTACTGAATCCTTCCCATGGGTCAGGCACCGGTCTAGGCACCTGACAAATATGAACTCATTTAATCGTCCTGATCCCCATGAGGTAGCTACTATGATTTCCCCATTTTACAGGTGAGGAAATTAAGACGCAGAGGTTAAGCAGAGTTGCCCAAAGTCACACAGAATAAGAACCCAGACACTCTGGCTTCAGGCTCCATCGTCCGACTCGTATACTTGGCTGCCCTTCAGCTTGCCTTTTAGGTGGAGGGTGTAGGTTAGGTACATATAAGCCTTCACCTCTCCTGAGGGCTGCCAGACCCAGAAAGGCTCAGAAGGGATGGGGTCACAGGGCTGCTGCTCTGGTTATATATTTCTGGAGCCTCAAAGCATCAGACGTGGAAAAAGGGCAAGGGAGGGGTGAAATCTATAGGCTCTGAGCTGACCTCCTGTGACCCCCAGTGTCCAGAGCTGCAACTTTCAGGATCATGAGAACCAGAGCTTGGGGGAGCGCTTCTCAGCAGTCAGGCGCGTGCTGGAGGAGCCAACGGGATCTCCTGGGTAGCCAGGCATGAGCTGGCTGGGAGGACCAAGGGCGTTCAGCTCCCCTGCTGCCTGAGATGGACGCCATCCACCATAAAGTCCTCCAGGGGAAATCAGCTTCACTGGTAACTACAGGTCTCACCAGCAGTTGCTCCCTGATCTAAGACTGCACCTACACACGGCACCTTTCTGGTTTGTGGTTTATAGACAAGCCATATATCCCCGCCCCTAACGCGTTGGTGAACTACAGCGACATTGGATTATGTTTCACTTTTAGGCTTCAGGGCTTGAAGTGATTCTATTTTTAAGCTTTCTCAATTCCACAAGGAAAAGAAGACGTTTTAAGGAAATTAGTTCTGGTTTTTAGGGGATGAGGACTTCTTCCCCTGAAAGAGTTAAACTTTGTTAAACCAGCAATCTTCCTGAAGGAAGGGCACCTGGTCTAATGTCACTGGGCAAGGGCCCCAGGACCTCTGAAAACCACAACAGTCACCCAGGATGTGGACAGCCCAGGACAAACCTCTAACACCAGAGCTGTACTGTGCCCTTCTCCTGAAGAGAGCGGCAAAAATCCTTTCAGGTTCTATTCTCAGTGAAGTATGTTTCACCGTTTGAACACCGGAAGTGTCATATCCACAAAAATTTGCAAATAACAAATAAAGCTTTAAGAAGGCTACTATCATGTTTCTATAAGAGTCAGTCATTCCTTCCATTTTTTAAAATTCCCTTTCATTGAACATCTAAAGGAGCGTGGCTTATTTTGTACCTTTGAGAATGAGCTGTCACTCTAAAGCCAACTGTTCAAAGGACACTTCTGTATGTGTCTATTTTAAAAATGTAACCATTCCTGAAGGTAATCTAAAATGTATTCTACACATCCCAATTTTCCCATATAGAGCACATGAGACTTAGTTAACTTTCTCTTGGCAAATGGGGCTGCTTCTAAGAATTCCAGTCTCCAGTTTCAGTTCTGGCTTTGCCACTAGTTAGCTTGTGACCTTGGGTAAGTAACAACTGCATTGGGTCTTAATTTCCTCCCCTGCAAAATGAAGGGGATTGGGTCTGATGATGACTCTTGCTTTACAGCTCTCACATGTTACGATTCAAAGACTGTTGGGAATATCAATTATTGCCTATGCTAATTAGAAGAATTAGTTATAAGAATGTTGTCTGGACACTAGAAATAGCCCCAGAGGGTTGGGCTACAGTAATAGAAAGCAGACTGAAGTCAATTACTTTTATTCTTCTTACTTCCTCCTATCTCCTCTCTATTCCATCAGCTGTCCATTCTCACTGCTATCAACCTCCGCTGACAAAAACCCCGGCCTTAGTTTACAAAGCTACGCAGTGGTCTGTTTCACCCAGGTTCTCCAGCAAAGCAAGGGGCCCAGGCTTTGTGATGGCAACCTGGCAACCAGTGGGCTTTATCTCTTCCCCTTCAAAGTTATATTGTAGATGATTGTGGCCGTCACAGCAACAAGATTGACCCCCAGTTAAGGTTGGAGGCGGACTGAGAATGCATCCTTGTAACTTACACATTCTTTGAGTTCTAAAAACGCATTGCTTTGGGAGGAGAGCATGTGAAGCACAAGTGACAACAGAAAATAAACCGATTTCCTTCTTACTGGCCCCAAAGCTATATGTATTATCCCTCTATATCAACCCTACTCCTGCCCTCCAGGATTCCTTACCCCAACCCAGCTGTTGTCTTTCTGTCCCTTCTGTTGTATAACTTTTCCTCGTGTAAGATACATTTTCCAAGCCACTCTTGGGAGCCAGAGAGAAGGTCAGCGTAGGAGGAAGGAGATACCATTAGTGGTTTCCTATACTTACTGCTTTCCCAGTTAGCTTCCCTTCTTAGTCCCATGAAAAATGATTAGTAGAAAAAATGCTTCTTAGCAATTGTAAATACAGTCCCCGAAACACTTTTAAGCTGCTAACAAGCATGAAAAATATGCATTAAACCACATGCTTAGTACCTCAAAGAATTCAGGGAAGTTCCTCTCTTTAAAAACCAAAATGAAACAGAGCATCTGATAAGAATTGCAATCTACCTTCTTTGCCTTGCACTATTTGGGGCGGTTTCATGGGCATCTAGGAGGGATGTGATTTAATGAGCACAGGCAGTGGCTGATCTTTCACTCTTCCTAGTTTAAAATGTTAGTAGAAAGTAAGTGATTAAAAAGGAATTGGAGTCAGTCAGCCTGGGAAAGTGGATGTAAACGAGACATACAAATGGAATATATGTTAAGTCATGTTAAATTAGAAAACCAGCCAGAAAAATCAACTATGAATGTTTGAAGCCTTGCCAAGTGGGTCCAGGTCCTTTGGAAAAAGGCTAAAGGTATGGATGGTGTGTCTTTGGGGATGGCAATAAAAGACCATATGGATTATACCTATGAGAAATGAGAATAAAAGCCACTTTTCCCTCCAACCTTTCAATCTCCAGGTGCTATTATCTATTCATGTCTAAGCTTAGAGTATTATTTTCTGTTTTGACATTAGCTTTACACAGCACAACATTAATCTCAGAATCTACTCTTCCAAGTATTACATAAGGTGACGATTTATAGAAAAACGACAACAAAAAAAAATCCTTTCCTGTTCACAAGCTTGGGTTCCTTAGCTCACAGAGCCACGTTTAAGGGTGCTTTGTTTCAGAGGATGATTAGAGTGGTGCCCTGGGTACTGATTATAGTGGAGCTATTTGTACTGCCTGAGTCTGGGCACTGCATTATATTAAAACTTCCATTTTGGGGTATGTAGTGACTAAAAATTCTCTCCTAGCTTAAACTTGGCACCAACCATCTATCTCAGCAGAAGCAAGATTATTGACTACAGAACCACAGGAACCCAGCATTTTTCTTCTTTTATACTTATACAGGAAAGAAAGAGACTCAGCTGTAGCACCTATGGTTTCTCCATTCTTACAGGGAAATTTCAAGCACTGTGGGTTCCTTCCCAAAGTCTAATCAGTGGGATGCTATGACTGGATTAAATTAAATCACATGTGACAGGCCATTGTCTCTTGCATTAATAGAGCCCAAACTTTCTAGAAGCGGAATGAAATCATTTCAGCTTCTTTTTAGCAGAGGCAGAAAATGAAGCCCTTTCAGTTCCAGAAAATATATAGCACTTGTGACTCTGGTTCCTCTAGACTCCTTCCATGTCCAACAGCTCACCATCTAGAACTGAATTTATCTAGTGCATGTCTCTGACATGGTGATGATTAAGAGTTCAGTTCTACAAAAGCCACTAAGCACGGGCTGCACGCAAAAGATGGCTGGTCCATACAATCAAGGGAGGAGCGAGGCAAAAAAGTGAGGATGAGTTGATCTAAATTTGTCACAACTCAAGGCACAAGCTCATGCTGGGGCAGTTCATCACCACCATCTCTAACATAGGCCTGTGGTACTGACGTTTCCCTATTTTATCCATTCTTAGGAGAGCCATGATTTATGGATTTATAAACTCAAGTTAACTAGGTATAAATAGTTAATTACATATCATTTTTAAAAACTTTTAACCATTTTACTCATATATGTCAACAAAGGGGCAGTGTGCACATGGTCTTACATTATTTCTCTAAGTTCCAAAAAAATATAAATTTCTGAATATTCATTTTATTGGGCATCTACTATTTACCTGGCACTGTGCTGTTTTACATGCATTATCATATTTAACCCTTAAAAAGAACTTTCAAGTTCGTACTGTTATTATCCCTGTTTTACAGAAGAGGAAACTGTGTTGTGAGAGTTTAAGTTATTTGCCTAAGATCCAATGACTTGTAAATGACAGAGGCAATTACAGCTAGTAAGGTAGTACTGAGATATACATATGTATATATATATTTTTTCCACATTAAAAAAAAGGTGAAGAATATGCTCCTGGTTGTTCTAGAGACAGAACATGGAATCAGAACCAGGTGGGTCTGTAACTGTGGCCACTTGAACAGGAGTTCTCAACCTCTCTTGGATGGAAAGTGTTTAAATGATCTCTTTGCTCAGCCAATCACTTAGCTATCCCCATGTTGTCCCTCCTGCTTAGGGAAAGAATATCAACAAAAGTTCAAGACTTAAATAGAAGTCTAATATAATTAGACTCTAATATAATTAGAAACCAAACTTTATATTCAGTGCTCATGATTTTGGAATAATAATCTCATGGCAAGGAGGATAAAGTTTTGAAGTAGCTTGGAAGGTGGTGAGGGTAATTTTTTAATACTTTAAATACTTAAATACAATGAATTACATAGAAGTTTGGCTAGACAGTTTCAGAGACCTGGCCCAGGTGGGCTAAAATTCAAAATGAAAAAAAAAAAAAGCAAACTGGTCGTCTCACAATTTCCCATTGTCAAAACTACCCTCCCATAAATCTGAATCAAGTCCCAGAAGTATGTCAATAGCTGGTTGTTTCAGATTAGGTTTATGATATAGTGACAGAACCCTGTAGGGGGCAAATATGCTTAAAATATATCCAAGCACGTTTAGGTCAAGTCAGTAATAGTATTTAATGCTAATAAAAGCGTGGCATATTCTCGTGTCTGAGAATCCGGCACACTGGATACTGTTATGTGTAAGCAGGTACTGTACTCTTTCCCCCCTGCTGGCAGACCCTAGTCACTAAAACACCATGAGCTTCTTTGACTGAGACGGTATCACACATCCCTAGCAAGTATCTCTGGGGCTGCAAAGCAGTTAAGATCCAACTCGAGGAGAAATTGGGAAGAGTCATGAATTAAAATTTTTCATTATTCCAAAACCCATCTCATCCCCCAAAGTGTTGCCTCGGTGCCCACTCTCTTAAAGACCCCTGCAAAATCTTGATTCTTCAAAAATTCAGCCCATTCGGAGCCGAGACAAGGTGAGGTCAACGACTGATATTATCAGCCAACCATTTATCTAACTGGGTTTGGTTCGTTTCTAGCCTCGTGGGGGCCGAGCCTCACCACGAGGGTGAAGACAGGAGGCATGGAGGAAGGGAATGAAGGAGAGAAAAGGAGAAAGGAGGAAGACCTCCGGGCCACACTTCTTTCTAGTATCAACAAAAAGAGAAGCCGCATACTGACCTAAATCATCTCTCAAAGGCGCTTTATAAATTACAGGGACAAAGGGAGGGGGTGGCGGGTGGCCTGGGAATCCTACAGACACCCTACCCTCTGACCCGCCCCCCTCCCCCTCCAGCACAAGGGAAGGAAGATAGAAAACAGAGCTCAACTCGGCCATTGGCGAGAAGCCCCCCCTCCGGTTTTCGATCGCCCATCCCTCGGCCCCCTAGAAAAAAACACACGTAAACACCATACCCACCCCCTGGGGCGGACACTCCTGCCCGGAGGTTCCTAGAACCGGAGGCCGGGCATTTACTTAGTTAGATTTTTCTTGCTTACTCATTTCCCTCGAGCACCCAACCCCCCGTTCCCACTCCAAAACCCCGCTCAACCGCCTACCCTCACGGCTCCAACCCCCAACAGAATCCGGTGCCCCCGCGGCGGCGGCGGCCCCCGAGCCGTCCCGGTCACTAACCTGCTGCTGTAAGGGCATTTCCGAAACCAGCCTGGCTCCGGGGGGAGGTGGGGGGGGCCGGCTGGAGAGGGGGCCCGGAGGGCCGAACGGACCGGCGGCGCCGGGCGAGGGCGGGCGCCCGTGGAGGGGGTTGGGGAGAGGAGAGGGAGGGTGGCCGCTCCGGGGGCGGGTGCGAGGGCGCCGGGACCGTCCCAGGCCAGGGAGCCGGCGAGCAGGAGGAAGTGGGTGCCCCCTCTCCCCCTCCAGCGCCCCCTCCCGCCGCCGCCTCCTCCCCAGTCACAGGCGCGTCCTCCGCGCACGTGTGCGAAACGTCACCGGCGGGTCCCGGGGAGAGGGACAGACCCAGGCGGCGGGACGGGAACACGGCTGCCCCCGCCCTCCGTCGCCGGGGGGCGGAGAGGGGGACAGGGCGGGGAAGGAAGGGGCAAGGGGAGAGGCGGGTCAAGGGCAGGCCCGGGGCCCGGCGAGGAAGGCCCGGGCGCTCGGGCCACGCGGGCGCCGCCGCTGCCACCACCGGGATGCGCCCAGGCCGGGGCACCCGCCCGCTAGCCCCTCACCCCCAGACAGCCCACGTCCCGGCCTGCAGCCGGCTTCCAGCTCCACCTCCCCCCTCGGCTTCCCCCAGCCCCTTTGTTGCCGGGAGTTACAGATCCCAAAATGTGTCAAGCGCAGCCTGGCAAAGCCCCTGCACTCCGAGCACGCCTTAGGGACCCCCGGCTGCCAACGGGCCTCCGAGGCCGGCGGGCGGCCATCACCCCCAGGGCCCCCCGGTTTCCACCCCCCTGGAGTCTCCCACTCCCCAGTTCACTACTCCCTCCCCCACCCCCTTCTCCATCCGGGGCGTGACCCCTTCCTACGCCCGAGAAAGAGGAAGCTTCGAGTTGGAGGGGAGGGGAGAGTGGGGGTAGGGAAAAGTGCAGGAAAGGAAGGGGGGGGCCGCGAAAAGTTTCGGAGTGTTTGATGTGGTTCGCGCCAAGACGATCCCCGCTGCCCCGCTTGCCTGGCGGAGCCCCCCAGACCCTTCAGGGGCCGGGGGGGAACACACAAATCTAACAATAAACCCTCGTTGGAGGGGCAGCCGCGGAGGCCCACGACGCTCGGCCCCGCGCTCTCCCAGGGCGGCCCGCAGCGCGCCCACCACCCCGCGCGGTGCGAGCCCACCTCCCGCCCGGGCTGGGGACGGTGGGAACGGGAGGGCATTACCGGAGGGCCGCCGCCGCCGCCGCCGCCGCCGCGTCCCAGCGCTGGTGGCTGCTGCAGCAGCCCGGCTCTGCTGGAGGGTCCGTGCGGCGTGGTGTAGAGGAGGCTGCCGGCGGTCTGTTCCACGCCGGGGGCACTGGGGAGGAGGGGGCCGGCGGCGACGGCGCCGCTTTGGAGGGAGGAGGAACAGGAGGTGGTGGAAGTGTTCGTGGTGAGGATCTGGATGTACGCGCTCGGGGCGGCGGCAGCAGCGGCGGTGGCGGCGGCGGGGAAGCCGGGGCTGGCTAGCAGTGCCCTTTTGTCCATGGAGGCTGCAGCGGCGGCGGCGACGACAGCCGCCCCCTCCCCACCCCCGGCGGTCACCAGGTACTGCTCCAGGGCGGGCTGGATCCCCTTTCTCATCTCTCGCTCCTGCTCTTTTTATTGCTATGGTATATTAACGTATTGTTTTCAATTTCTTTATTATTTGCAGTCGGAGTTTCCAAGTCTCTCCTTCTCTCCTCCCCGCCCGGCGCTTCCGAGCCCCTTCTCTCCCTTTTCTTTTTATTTTTCCGCACCGCCCGGGCCCCGGGGGCCAAAAATAATCGGGGCTCTGGAGAGAGGAGGGTCCCGGGCGCACGGATATCGGGCCCCGAGGGGGGATGGAGGCGTCGGGGGCGGCCGATGCAATGGATTGCGAGGCGGCGGCGGCAGCACGGGTGCTGCGGCCGGCAGCTGAAAAATGGCTCCAGGAAGCTGCTGCTGACAATGAATGAAGGGATACGGTTTACGCGCCAAGGTCCTCCCGCGAAACTCAGATTTCCCGCCGGCTTTTCAAACCATATTTGCATATCCCCGCCCCTCAACCCGCCGAGGACCGTTCCCACAGCCCATTGGGCCTCTGTCTCCTTCCTTCCGTCCCAATCACGGAGCAGGGTCGCAACTTGCCGGTTTCCATTGGCTGCCGTGCATCATGGTTGCCGGGGCGACAGGGGCCCTATTTGCATATGCTTCCTTGATTGGCTGGGAGGGAGTAGGGGTTTTAGGAGGTGGGGGTAAAGTCCGCCTTCTCTCCCACGGAAGACCACGCCTGGTGCAGGCTCCGCCCCTGTCCCCGCCCGCCAGCCGGGCGGGCGCTGCTGACCTGGGCAGGGACTCCGCGCCCCGCAGACTCAGTGTGGATCTAAGCTAGAGCGCAAGTTTCGCTTTTGTAAATTGTCAAGGTGACTAAAGGGGACACTTTCGGGAACTCTCTTCCGTTTGACCAGTCAGTGTAATAGATGAACAACAGCGAGAGATTCTCCCAAGTATATGCCAAAGGCAAGTTGGACCTTGCGAACGACGCCTGGCAGGTGGAAACAGAGCCCTTTAAATCGTGGGTTTCTCTCTTCCTGAAATCCGACCAATGCCGCGGCGAGAGCTGATCCCGAGGCCGAGGCTGATGGACAGAAGCATGTGGGCCGACAGAATCGTGGGGGCAGAAGGTTCGACTGACGTGATTGCGGGCACCATTTAGTTACCATTCCAGATCATTACCGGTAGCTTCATTATTAGCCTGGATGGGGTTTAAGTAAAAATTAACTCCGAATGTTTTGCCGAGTGAAATCTTACCACAAGTACTGGTTTGAGTCCAGCAGACACCCCCAAAACCCTACCCATTGGCCCAGAAGCACCCAGGGCAGTTAATCTGGGCTAACCTAGGACTGATTTGCGTGTTTCTAATCCGCCAAACAGTAATCCGAAGACGTACGTGCTTCCCACGATGACGTCTTGCTCCTAACAAACGCTGCACGCTGGGCACGAGCACTTTACAATTTCGGTATCCTACCAAGTTCTCTGACACGACGACCCAAACCTATTACAAAATATTTTAAAATAATTTTTTAAAGTAAACTAGAAATTGCCACCAGAAAAATATTAAATTATTGTCAAATTGACTTCTGTGTTGGTGCAAGTGTTCATGGGTCTTAAAATTGAAGATTGCGCCTGTGAGACTGAGCAGGAAAAGGGACCCCGGCAGGTTGTGGGAAAAGGTGTACCTAGGTCAGGTCATCATTTACAGTTCCAGTCACTGAGAACTGCACAAAATAGCTGCTGATCTGGTGCTCACTGGGTGATGAGCATTGCAATACCTCAAGCCCTTTTGCAAGACTTTTATTATTATTATTATTATTAATTTTCAAAACTCATATGCTCAGTCTTCTGAAAGACCTGACAAGATAAGTTAGTTCAGGCTAGGAGTCCTTACTACTTCAGTCCTGTTACCTGAAATAGGGTGAACTCAAAGTACTGTTACACCTTGCACCAGGCTCAGGAATATTTTGGTCTTGCGCTCAAGCTAATTGAGGATCCAAGGCCCAGTAGCCAAACATTTACTGACATAAATGATATGTGTCATCAAACTGACACTATCTTTAGGGCAGATTAGGTGGTATTCAAGGGGCATCAATTGCTGGTTGGGCTAGAGGCATAAGGTATTAGCAACTTCCTTGACCTTGTTGCATCAAAGTTACTTTCCACTGTGACTCACTATGGAGGAAACTTGTACTGTAACTGCGTGGATATCACCAGCTGTAGAACGTCACTGGCAGCATGCATTTTGGTGGCTCTTGTGGGGATTGTGGGAGGAGGGAATGGTGCAACATGCACAGTCATTATAAGACCTGCATTTTAAGATTAGAGACAAGCCTAGGACCTGGGACTGTGCACACAGTCTCTGCTTGAACTCCTCACACTCCTCTTTACTGGTCACAGTAAGATGGATATAACACAGTCACAAGGGAACAAGTGTTCACCATCTAGATTCACACCTGTGGTTCTGGTTTAGAAAGCTTTGAAATATTTACCATTCTACCTTAGCCAAGTTATAATTTTTAATGTAGGGTATTCGGTAGAGAAACAGATGTTTTGACATTTTATGCCTAGTGAACCACAAGATGGGGTGGGAAGGGTTCAAAGAGAGAAGAGGAGGTGTTAGAAGTTAAGATGCTAAAATTTGGGGCAGGCTATTAATTTGTGGAGAGGTAGCATGTTTTAGAAGAAAGAAAATGGGCTTTGGAGCCAGAGTGATCTGGTTTAAATTCTAGCTCTGCCACTTATTGGCTATATATAACTTTAATCTTGAAAAGCCTGTGTTCTTGTATGTTCAATGGGAACCCATATTGTAGTACCAGTATTGCAAGATTATGATGAAAAGAGGCAATAATAATGGCACTTTACCAGGTATACAGCAAGTGCTCAATAAGTGGTAGGTACTTATGATTCTACTTGTTTGTGTGATTGTGCTTTGCAGCTCTTCGTAGTCCAAGCTGACTCCCAGCCTCTAATCTTCATACTGCCCTAGATGTCCACTTACTGTGGCAGCTTAGCTTTGTCACAGGGCAGGAGCACGATCATGTCTTGGTTAGTAAGGATTATAGAATCCTGACTCCGAAGTTCAAGGTAATAAAGTCAGCTCTGCTGCTCATCCTACTCTAACCTGCTCATCTGTTCATGGCCAGCTTCTGGTTGGTTACTAAGTCTGAGTCCCCAAGACCTTCCCGCGAAGGTCAGACTGCTCTAGCACTAGAGCCAGACTATTCTTGCCAATCACCACCACCCTTTCCCTTGCTCTGACAGTGACCCAAGGCAGCTAGTTGTCCCAGAATTGGCCTGGGTTGTTGTTTGAATGGTGCCCGTCCCCCCAAAACATGTCTTTGTCCTAATCTCTAGAATCTGTGGTTGCGACCTTCTTTGGAAAAAGGGTCTTTGCAGGTGTAATTAAGTTAAGAATCTTGAAATGAGATCATTCTGGATTATCTGGATGGGCCCTAAATCTAATGACAAGTGTTCTCATAAGAGACACCTAGGGGCTTCCCTGGTGGCACAGTGCTTAAGAATCCGCCTGCCAGTGCAGGGGATATGGGTTCGAGCCCTGGTCCGGGAAGATCCCACATGCTGCGGAGCAACTAAGCCCATGCGCCACAACTACTGAGCCTGTGCTCTAGAGCTTGCAAGCCACAACTACTGAAGCCCTGCGCACCTAGAGCCCATGCTCCGCAACAAGAGAAGCCACTGCAATGAGAAGCCCGTGCACCACAACGAAGAGTGGCCCCAGCTCGCCGCAACTAGAGAAAGCCTGCGCACAGCAACAAAGACCCAACGCAGCCAAAAATAAATAAACAAATAAATAAATTTATAACAAAGAAAGAAACACAAAGCCTTGTGCTCCTCTCTGAATTAAAAAAAAAAAAAGAGACACCCAGAAGAGAGACATACAGAGAGGAGGAGATGGCCATGTGAAGACATGAAGACAGAGGCGGAGGTTAGGATGAGGAGCTGAAGACAAGGAATGCCAACAGCCACCGGAAGCTGGACAAAGCAAGGAACAGAATCTCCCCTAGAGCCTCTGGAGGGAGCGGAACCCTGACAACACTTTCATTTCAGACTTCTGGCCACTAGACCTGTGATAGAATAAATTTCTGTTGTTTTCAGCTCCCCAGTGTGTGGTCATTTATTATGGCAGCCCTGAGAAACTAATGCAGTCTGTTAGCCTGCCTACCTGAACCTCAGACCTCTTAGCTGCTACTCACTTGTTTTGGATTGCTGCCAAGATATTATTCCTTACTGGACATCGATGAAACTCATTGCCAGCTTGTTGAAGATTCTTCAAAGTATCACTTCTTGACCACCCGGTGCAGACTCACCCAAGGAGCTTATAAAAGTGCAGGTTCACAACCAATCAGAATCCCTGTGGCAGGACACAAGAATCTCATTTAACAAGTCCCTCCAGGTAATTCCTTTATGCTCTAGAGATCGGTGGCCACAGTCAGCTGTATGACTTTATATCCCATTGCTACATTATATCCCATTATATCCCATTGCTACAGCTAGCGTTGCCACCCCTCTGTCTAATAACTTGATGGGTGTTTCCAGTCCCCTACTACACCTTCTCATCCTGCTGGTTACCAAAGCAAGCTCTGAATTTTTATTCACACACACACACATATACATATACACATATATACACGTATATATGTACATTATACATACTATAGATATAAAACTTGACATTATAATTTTCTCTAAAAGTCTTCATTTTCAATTTCAGATACAGTTTTGCCAACATCTGTAAGATCTATATAAATAACTCCCAAGAAACAATACTATTAAACAGTTTTTCTGGGAATTCAATATTAAATCTTCAGATGGAAATATTATTATATTTATATTACATAAATATATTTATTATATTTTTATAATATGGGATATAATATTATATTTATATAATATATATTATATAAATATATAATATATTTATTATATAAATATAATATATTTATTATAATATGGGAATTCAATATTAAATATTCAGATGGAAATATATTTATATTATATAAATGCATTTATGTAATAAATATATATTTATTATATAAATAATATATAATATTATTATATTATATTATGAGATTAAGGAAACTGTTCACAAGCCCAGAAAATCTTTGGAACATCTAAAGTTTAAATTGTGCCTCTAATTTAGTTTAGCCAAATCTGGTTGTCACATCGGATTGAGAGTGTAAAGTTTTAAATTTTAGGGTCTGGAAAAAAACTAGTCTAAGTCTTTTCTATTGCAATTCAGTTAGTTGCCCACATAGAAATAACATTCTCCGTTTTATTTTCCCGGTTAGGAAGAAAGAGGAGTATGGCCTTAAGCCATTACCACATCAAACACTAATAACAAAATTTCTAGGTGCTCATCCTAGAAAATTGACCATTATTGTTATAGATAGCGGTTTGGGCACCAGCGTAGAGCTTTTTGTCTTCAGTTCTTTGCCCAGACCGGGAAGGTACTGTTTAGATAGAGCTTTTGCGTTTTTAAATGAATCTAGAATGAACTTACAGCACAGAGCATCGCTGCCCATCTCATCTACTGAATCTGAATTTCCGGTTGGAGTCCAGGAATATGCATTATAAACAGGATAATTGTGATGCAGGTGGTACACATGGGAAACAATGCCACAGAGGCACCCATGACCTTGCAGTCTCTGCTCTACAAATTGGCTTCTAGGCAATGACGACATGGAAAACTCCCTTGTTAAGAGAATCTTAGGGCAACTAACGTTACCACTGTTAGTAACTATTTATTTAGACTGCACTGTGATTGCAAATTGCCTCTTCTACTAAAGCTCTTCCTGCTCAGTTAACAAGTTATGTGATTCAGACAAAATATACTGGATGGAAAAAAAAGGTATTATCTCAAATGTGTGTGTTTCCTTGCTGTTTTGAAACAGATTTTTATCGAAACAAAAAATACAGATACAGAAACCTAAACAAAACAAATCATGGATTAATGAATTATTATAAGGTGAACACTCTTGTAACCCCGACCCGGGTCAAGAAGTAGAACTTGACCTGCACCCCTGAAGTCCCTTTCATTCACCCGAATCCTGATCACAACACCTTCCCTCCCACTAAAAGTACCGTTAGCCTAATATCTTTTAGACTTTACTTCCTTGTTTTTAAAAAAGTTTGTCACCCAAATATGCATCTCCAGGAAATATTGTTTAGTCTTGCCCATTAAAAAATGTTGATATGTCTTTTAAATCTCTTTTTAAAAAATTTTATATTGAAACATAGTTGATTTACAATGTTGTGTTAGTTTCAGGTGTACAGCAAAGTGATTCAGATATATATATATATATATATATATATATATATATATATATATAAAACATATATTCTTTTTTTACATTCTCTTCCATTATAGGCTATTACAAGATATTAAATATAGTTCCCAGTGCTATATAGTAAGTCCTTGTTGGTTATCTATTTTATATATAGTAGTGTGTATCTGTTAATCCCAAACTCATAATTTACCCCCTCCCCCTTCCCCTTTGGTAACCATAAGTTTGTTTTGTATGTCTGTGAGTCTGTTTCTGTTTTGTAAATAAGTTCATTTGTATCATTTTTAGATTTTAGATTCCACATATAAGTAATATGATATGATATTTGTCTTCCTCTGTCTGACTTACTTCACTTAGGATGATAATCTCTAGGTCCACCCATATTGCTGCAAATGTCATTATTTCATTCTTTTTCATGGCCAAGTAGTATTCCATTGTATATATACACCAAATCTTCTTTATCCATTCATCTGTTGATGGACATTTAGGTTGATTCCATGTTGTCCTGATCAATTTTGATTCCCACCCCCAGCAGTTCCTCCTTGGTCTTCCTCCCTGTCTGAAAAGGGAGCCCTGAGGGTCAGTTTTGAGGGGAGTTGGATGAGACTGCTGTGATCCCTTTAGACCTTCCTATTGCCCTCCCTTATTGTCATCTACTCCTGGGGAGCAAAACCCCTCTCAGTTTCAGCTGCCATGGCCCCATCAGCCCACTCACATCCCAGTGAAGATCTACTGGCTCTCTGGGGGCTCCTCCTGTTCTTAGGTCCAACAGGCACCCAGCACCACCCAAGTCTTTCCTTCTTCCTCACGTACAGGGGCTGATACCACACAACTCTTATGGCAGCTGGTGGTTGGTTCACGTTCATTTATATTCTGGGATTCGTGGAGGCACCTCTGCCACCAAGTCTTGTTGTAAATGTAGCCCGTGGTGTTTGGTTTTCCTATCTAGACGTCCTTTCTGTTTTCACATGGGAGTAAAGAGAGACTGAGGAATGATGCTGCTTCATCGCCCGTTCAGATTTACCTTTCCTTCCTTTTTAAACGTTTGTTTTGAACCTACCACATTGAAGTGTCATTGAAATGATGCCACGTAGGCAAACGTCTCCAACAAGCATTAAGGGAAAGGAAAGTTATGAGCCGTTTTCTTCGCAGTTTCTCAGAGAGAACTTGAAAAAGCGAAGAAGAAAAGTGGACTCAGGATCCTTGATTCACTTAGATGATGGTTAGAATGAGATCTGGGACAGGAGTAAGCAGAGGGTCGCAAGCTACCTTGGTGGTCTGGGTGTACCTCTTTCTTGTGGGTTTTAAATAGGGAACATGGTTGGCAGCATATCACAAATGGGCCTGTGGGTAGAAAATCACTGTTTTCTTTCCCACCTTGGTTTCCTTGACAGCACTCCCTCTGGTTTCCCATTCTACCCCTCTGACTTTCTGGATCTCCTTGATGGCTTCATTTTCTTCTTTATTTCCTTAAAAATCTCTTTCCCCTTTTCCTGTTCTAGTCATTCTCTCTGGATAATCTTTTATATTATTATTATGGTAAAATCTACATAACATAATATTTATCATTTTAACCATTTGTGAGTGTAAAATTCAGTGGTGTTAAACACATGTTGTATAACCATTGCCATTATCTATACCCAGAACTTTTTTATTATTCCCAACAAATACTCTGCACCCATTAACAATAACTCCCCATCCTCCTCTTCCCTCAGTCCTTGGTAATCACTATTCTACTTTTTGTCTTTATGAATGTGAGTACTCTAGGTAGCTCATATAAGTGGAATCACATAACATCTGTCCTTTTGTGTCTGGATTATTTCACTTAGCCTAGTATCTTTGAGGTTCATCCATGTTGTAGCATATCAGAATGTCCTTTTTTAAGGCTGAATAATATTCTATTGTATGTATACACTTATTGTGTTTATCCATTCACCTGTTGGTGGACTCTTAGGTTGCTTCCATGTTTTGGCTATTGTGAATAATGTTCCTATGAATATTAGTATACAAATATCTGTTCAAGTTCCTGCTTTCAATTATTTTGAATATACCTCGGAGGTATACCTCGGAGATATTGTGGGTTTGGTTCCAGACCACCATAATAACATGAATATCACAATAAAGCAAGCCACACACAGTTTTTGGTTTCCCAGCACATATAAAAGTTATCTTTACACTATCCTGTAGTTTATTAAATGTGCAATAGCATTATATCTAAAGCAACAACGTACATATCTTAATTTAAAAATGCTTCATTGGTAAAAAATGCTAACCATCATTTGAGCCTTTAATGAGGCATAATATTTTTGTTGGTGGGAGGCTTGAAATATTGCAAGAATTACCAAAATGTGACACAGAATCACAAAATGAGCAAATGCTGCTTGAAGAATTGTGCCAATAGACTTGTTCGATGCTGTGTTGCCACAAAACTTCAATTTGTAAAAATGGAATATCTGTGAAACACAATAAAGCAAAGCACAATAAGATGAGGTATGCCTGTATTCCACCTAGCAGTGGAATTTCTGGGTCATATGGTAGTTCTATATTTAGCTTTTTGAGGAACTCCTGGGATGATCTTGACTTTAGCTATAACTTCAACTAAGTCTATGTAGTGTTGTCCAACAGAACTTTCTATAATGATGGAATGTTCTGTAATTCTGCACTGTCCAGTACAGTAGCCATTAGCCACGCATGGCTATTGATCATATGAAATGTAGCTAGTGTGACGAATGAAGTGAATATTAAAATTTTATATAATTTAAATTAATTTAAATTCAAATGTAAATAGCCACGTGTGGGCTAGTGAATCGGACAGCATATATCTATAGCCTGTGACTTCTTCTAATTCTGTATTTCCAATCTGGCGATTTTTCCTCTTTTAAATACACACTTCCACTAAGCTTCCACTAACATTTCCTTGACTCATGTGGTCCTTATTTCTTAAATGCATTGTCGCTGCAGACTCCAATATTATTTCCTAATGGGAGGTTGGCATCAAACTCCAGTCAACTCTACTGCCAGAATGATCTTGCCTACTTTATCCCAGGCACTTTAATTGTATCTAGACTATCTACATAGGCAATGAGATGTAAAAGAGCGTTCTAAAATGTAAATTCAACCAGCTGTCCTTCTAAGGCTCCTCATTACCTGAAGAGTTAAGACTAAATTCCTTATCTTAGCCTACAAGTTCTCAGGTTCTCTCTCTAGCCTCATTTCACATCATTTTCCAATTAGCATGAACTCCAGCCATACCACACTGTCTGGAGTATCGCAAATGGTCTTTCCCACTTTCACGTCTGATATAGCTGTCACTCTGCTTAAAAATACCTACCACTCCCTGTCAAAATTATAAACTGTTACTCATCTTTTAACACTCTGCTCGTGGAACATATCCTCTGCAAAGCCTCCTAAGATACCCCTCTTCATATTATTCATTTATCCAATAAATGTTTGTTGAGCATCTACTTTGTGCCAGACCCTAAATTAGAAATGGCAGATACAAGTGAGAAAGAGATAGACTTAAGGGTGTCCTCATCCAGCTGGAAGATGCAGGCTAGCAAACGGGGAATTATAATAATGTTATCATTGTAATTATATACTATGATAATAATTATAATATATAATAAGTGCTGTGAAGTGAGGCAATATACAATGCTATCAAAACACTAAGGACACCTAACCCAGGCTTGGGGAAGAGTTTAAGGAAGGTTTCTTGGAGGAAAAAAAAATAGGTAGAAGAAAGAGTAGGGATTATTTAGGTAATATGGAATGGGTGCAGGGAATATGGGATGCATGGTTTGTTGGAGGAAATAAAAGCGGTTCAGCAAGGAATTGTGAAGAAACTTACAATGATCAAGGTATTTGGAATTTATCCTGAAGGCAATGAAAAGTCATTGAGACAGATGTGTGACAAGATAACATTTGGTCTTAGAAGGATTCTTCCGGCTGCAGGATGGGGAGTATATTGGAGTGGCCAGGACTATGGCAGTAATCTAGGTCAGGGATGGGCAATCTGACTTCTGGACCAAATCTGGCCCACTGCTTTTGTACAGCCTGAAATCTAAGAGTGATTTTCATACTTTTTACGTTTTTGAATGATCGAAAAGAATTAAAAGAAGAATATATCCTATGACATGTGAAAAAGTAAAAGAAGTCCAGAGTTTGGTTTCCATTAATAAAGTTTTAGTAGAACATAGCCAAACACATTTGTTTCCATATTGTCTGTGGCTACAAGAACAGAGTTGAGTAGTTGCAACGGAGAGAGTTTAAACCACACAGCTGAAAATATTTACTATGTGGCCCTTTCCAGAAAAAGTTTTCCAACCTCTGACCTATTTAGGTAAGACATCATAGTGAATTAGACCAGACAACCCAGGCAGACTTTGATATCTCCTTCTATCCTTTTCCATAGCATGTGAATTAAAATGATACTCTCTTGATTTCTTATTGCTTTCTATTTTTCTCTCTTCCACTGGATTGTGAACATCTTGAGAGTAGATGTTTTTCTTTAGTCAGTTTTGTCTTTTTGATGCTTAGCACATAGTACATGCTTGTTAAGTGTTTGTTGGATGAATAGATGTACGTGGATTTGTAGGGGTGTGAGACATATATAGTTATACATAAAGCATCAGCTACTTTTGCTTGCTGGTCCCTACTCCTCACTGCCAGGAACCATGTGATTTAATTGAAGCTGGAAACTTTTACCCCCACTTCAAGAGTGGGAATGTGGCCTGGGCCTGGCCAGTAAGTCTTTTCTAAGCCTCAGGTTTTCCTACTTGGGAGCTCAGAGGGCCACTTTCCCTTTAGTTGATTTTGCCTAGAGTTGACCTTACTTTCATTCTACCCAAAGCTGGTGAGAGATCCATCAGTAAAATTGAAAGATTTATCCCTCTAGGTACTCACTTGTCTTGTTCTCGCGTGGCACCAAAAATAATAAGATGAGGTAGAATCAAATGTCATGGGTAGGCATATGGATTAAACCAAGCCAGTGAAACTCAACTCAGGATTTTGTTTTTCTATATCTATTGGCAAAAAGGAACTCATTCTTTCTACTATCTTCTAAACTGGGAAGATATAAGTCTAAATCATCTAGAGATCATGATTTAGAAAGAGCCTGCCTGAGAATGAGGTCAATGCAGAGGACAATGGAAGTTAAAAAAGAGAATCCAAGTGTTAATAATATAATTAGAGCCCCTTGGTCTAGGTGTACTTTAAACTGGACTCCTGTGCTTTTCAGTTATGTGTGTTAATAAGGACCCTCTTTGCTTAAGCTAGTCTGAGTTGAGTTTCTGTTACTTCAAATGGAATCATTCCTGTCTAAAGGCTTATGGAGCTGAAGCCTATCAGGTGCTGTGTTAGTTTGGGCTCCAGAGCCTGAGATAAGTATTGGGGTGCCGGTAGCTTATTTGGGAGATGATATCAGAAAGCAGGGGTGAAGGAGCAGTGAGAGTGAAAGAGCAAAAGCCAAGAAAGGGGGTTTGTTAATGACCTGGGGACCCTCTGGGTAGAATGTCTCAGAATTGTCCCTCCAAAGGAAGGTAAACTGAGGCATCCACCCAGCATCTCTTGTCCCTCATTAATCTGTAATTTGGAGCTGCTGGTGCACCCAGTTGAGTAGGCCTCCTTACCTTTGGAGAGAACTTCAGGCAGAACTGAAGGGAGATGCTGGGCTTACACCTGAGGTGCAACAGCACTGGGGTGCATGGAACTCCCCACAGCTACTCTGAAATCACAGACGAGTGGGAAGTGAGTATAACACAGGGCACTGAGTGGACAGGCCACACATTTGACCTATTCTGTGTTAATGGTCAGCAACCTCTGTTAATCCTGTGTGCTCTTAGGAATGCCCTTGAGCGGAGAAGACCTAAAACAAACAGCAGGGGAAAAGCAGAAGAAGAACAAATGGGAAAGGCGAAAGGTGAGAGGAAGAAAAAGAAAGGGATGGAATATGGAATTGTGGGAGTGCTTTGGACAATTGCCTCAAATGCCATTTACTTGCACAAGTGAAATCTAAGATGAATGGTAGATATTTTGGGAGGAATATTAATATTTTTAAGACATTGGGTATGATTTATTAAATGTAATAATATCTTAATTTGTGAGTGCTTTACAGATTATAAAGCCATATGCATTTTAATGAAGGTATTTTAATTTTACAAGTAATATATGAATACAGTCTTGTTTTGAATAATTAAAAATATTCACAATAATCCACAAGGCTAGGTTTTTGCCTTATGCAATATTGGTATATAGGTGTTTTTAACCTTCTGAAAAACCTAGGTATTTTTACCCTCTCTAACACAAAGGGTTACAGATATCAAACGCCTAGCCCAAAGTCACACACCTGCTAGATGGCAGAGCTGAATTTCTAACTCAGATGTTCCTACTCTTGATTCAATGATCCTTCTACAACTCATACCACCCTAAATGGGAGCCCAGTGGCCTATATATATCAATAACATAGCTCTGAAAATGAAACACTGGTTTAGACCGAGTACCCAGATGCTCCAGAGGGCAAGACCTGCTTTCCAAGTCATTCTCAAATAAAATTACAGATTCCAGATATGATGGCTTGAATTGTGTCCCCCTCAAAAGATATGTTGAAGTCCTAACCCCCAGTACTGCAGAATGTATTCTTATTTGGAAACAGTCACTGGCGATATAATTAGTTGAGTTAAACAAGGTCATACTGGAATAGGGTGGGCCCTTAATCCAACAAGACTGGTGTCCGTGGGACTTCCCTGGTGGTACAGGTGGTTAAGACTCCACGCTCCCAATGCAGGGGGCCTGGGTTCGATCCCTGATCAAGGAACTATGTCCCACATGCATGCCGCAACTAAGAGTTTCATGCCACAACTAAGAGTCTGCATGCCACAACTAAGGAGCTGGAAAGCCTCAATTAAGGAGCCCTTGAGCTGCAACTAAGGAGCCTGCCAGCCGCAACTAAGACCTGGCGCAACCAAATAAATAAATAAATAATAAAATATTAAAAAAAAAAAAAGACTGGTGTCCACATAGGAAGATGGCTATGTGAAGACACAGACACAAGGAAAATGTCATGTGATGATGAAGGCAGAGTTTGGAGTGTGTAGCTACAAGCGGAGGAATGCCAAAGATTGCCAGCAAACTACCAGGAGCTGGAAAAGGCAAGGAAGGATTCCCCTACAGTTTTCAGAGGGAGCATGGTCTGGCCAACACTATGATTTCAGACTTCTAGCCTCCAGAACTGCGAGACAATAAATTTCATTTGTTTTAAGATCCCACATTACAGCAGCCCTAGGACACTAATACAGCAGGTAAATTTCTTTCTAATAAATTCTACAAAGGTAAATGTCTTTGCTAACATCTTGCCAAAAAAAGTGATCACATTCTTTTCTTCAGGGTAATATTTTCTGTTTATATGTTAAGTTGCTCAAAACAAAACAAAGCTCTTATAAAAAACCAGAAGCAATATGATTTGTATCTTTCAGTTACTCAGTGATGGTTTAAGGGTTTAAAGGTAAATGGCATGTCCTTGGTTTAAGAGCAAGTAGTTGATATTTAATCCCTAAGGTTATTTTCCCAACATTTTATTACAAAAATGGATTTTTTTTTTAACTCTGAGTTATTTTGGGGGAAATGTACAGAGAACTACTTACACATTATGGTTCTATGAAAACATTTTCAACTTAAACTATGGCAGAAAATGTATAAAACATGGCTAATACTTGAAGTATATATTAATTTTTTCCTCTCCTGGCGGAAGAGGACTTGCAAGAAGGTCACTGAATTTTCTTTGTTGAACTAGTTTTGTGTTGGAGGATGACCTACCGGTACTAGTATGAGGTGAAGGACCCTCCAGTGCTAATATATCTCCTGCCCTTCTTACCGTAGCCTGAAATTCCTTCTCTTAGAGGCATTTCCTTGGGTTGAGAGAACAAAGGTCGGGACGTTGTCTTTAGAGGTTGTAATAATTCACAGATGACACTGAGACAGGTAACAGATGAGTGTTTAGATTCTCCATGGCTCTTTTCCCATGAGCTGATTAGACTGGAATAATTTACTTGATCCGTTAAAGTTTACCAGCAATGTCAAAGAATCTGGATCAGAGAGGCTAAATTTGGTGCTGGAGAAAGCACAATAACGTGAGCTTGGAGGGTCGTTGGAGAGATCGGTAGACTCTTCACATGGACAACAGTCCTTCTCTATCTGGGAAGGTCGTCCTCTCCCTTTGGCCAGCCGGCTTTAGGAGGGACGTTCTCGAGCAGGGAGGAAGGGAGGTCCACCTGCCAAGGAGCAGTTGGACCCACTCTGTTGACAAATGAAGGAGGGGGCTCGGTAGAATGCTGTGCCCTCGTACCCTAGCAAGGAGGTGGGACAAACAGTGGGGTCTTGGGTAGCAATGTTCTGGGAACAGAAAGATGGGAGTGGTGCTGATGAGGCGATGGTGATGAGAAAGCCCACTTGAGGGAGAGCAGGAGGAAAAAAGGAGGAAAGGATGCTCCGAGGGTCATCTTCCCATCTTCCCTTTTGTTGGTTTTATTAAGAATTGCCCTTATTTTCATCCTGCCCAAAGCTGGTGAGATATGCACCAGGAAGAGTGAAAAGTTTATCCCTCTAGGTACCACTAGTCCTGTTTTTGCATCACACACACACACACACAGCACCTAATGTGAAACTGTTCAATACAAGGCAGGCATTATTTTGGCCTTGCACTAGAAGAGGAGATAATTTGCCTGCCACCTTGAAAATCCTTCCTCTCCTCTCCTCCCATTACTGAAGGGAGAGAGTAGGCCTCTGTTACCTTTACTGAGTTGTCCGTCACAGGAAGCTTGATACGCTTCTTGAGAATGAGGATATTGTTTTATATGTTCAGGAATGTCTCATAAATATTTGTCGATTGATCATGTCTACATCGCCCATCAGATCCTATCTACCCAAGGTATGTACATGTAAACCTCCTGCTCCAAGATATAGTTCCTGTCATCCTGAATGTAAAACAGAAGAAAATGAAGCAAGGAACAAGCACGTGTTACACAGACGAACTTGTTTTACTGCCCTGCCTGGTTCAGAATCAAGGGCAGAAATATGCAGAGACTAATAGACTTCAGATGAGCAAATGTTAAAATCTGTGTTTGCAAATAAATAGAAATGAATTTCTGGAGGGAAGAAAGGGTGGCAGAAAGGGGGTAGGGTGAGAAGGAATGTGTGGAATTATGGGAAGAACATCTGGTTCAGTTAAAGAATCAAACCTGAAAAAACAAAAGCTGGGGGTCTGGATGCTCAGTTTATGTTGGTGATAGCTTCATAAGAGCTGAGACTTTGTCTGTCCTTTCCACTGCTGAGACCCTAGGGCCACAAGAGGCATACAAGAAGTGTTTGTTGAGTGAACGAATGATGAGTGAATGAATGAAAGAATTTCTTGAAATAATTTCCTGTCTATGAGGAAACCCATTAGACCTAAGATTTTGCAAAACCAAAGGCTTATTTTATTTTTGATGTTGAATTCTCTATTCAACCAAAATCTTGCTGAATGTAAATAAGGGCAGAACCACACTGATGCGAGTTTGCGTGAGATGTCCAGGGATGTCATCCAATCACCTCTCTACCTGTCACATCCCTCTTCATTTCAGATGCTCCAGTTCACTGGCTCTTGGGCAAGGCACCCAGGGATTGTGATCTTAGGAAGCTTCCCATGCAATTCTAATGGAGATCCAGGCTTGGATGTTGCAGCCCCAGGGCCCCCCTGGGCACTAGACCAGAAACTCCATGAGAGCAGGAAGCGTACATGTTGCATCCCTCACAACTGGAGGGCCATCTTTACCCTGGACCACTGTGCTATTTTCTCTACTTCTATTACTGCAGTTGCATATTTGTGGTCTTCTAAACTTCCCTCAGAGCTGATTTGGTATTATCATAGATGCTCAGTGAATGTCGGTTGATTTGTCTAGCTTTTTCAGAAAGTTCGGGGTAGGAAGAAAGATTTTTTTCCTTTCTTCAACTGAGACAGAGCTTTCCCCCCTTTGAAATGTCTCTCTCTGTCATTTTTCTTCACAGCATCCTAGTGGGTGGGGAAAAAGAGGTATTTTTACTCTTATTTTATAGATGGGGCAACCGAGGACTAGAAATAGTTATTCATTCACTCCTTGTCAAAAGAACAATTCCAAGTGGAGCTGGGATTGGCTTCCATGGACATATGTACAGTGATTGGTTTTCCTTAAAGCAATCAGTTAATATTATTCTATACACTTTTGGGTCCCTCAGCTCCTTTCAGAGTACTTCTTAGAATTTTTCTCATCAGCAGTATTTATACATTGCATTTCCCATTAATTTTCATCAAGCCTGTTCTCTCGAAGTTTCTAATAAGCTTCCTTTGTAACTGAATTCCTTTTCTTCCTCCCCAGTACCTATTAAAGAACAGACCTCCTCTGAAAGGCACAACATTTAATGTATTATCTCACCGTCTAATTCTCAGACTTTTCAAGATAACCTTGAAAGGGCATCGGCTCTGTGGCATTCTCTAATGAATATCACAGGAACGTGTGCGTTTTGACCCAAACCATGAGAGAAGTTCCTTTGGAAGTAATCCCAGATTTGGGTCTGCAGATCATAAGAATGAGTTTATTTATGGACAATGATGATGTGAAATCTTCTGTAGAAATACAGAATATTCTAATCATTGCCTTACTCTCGAGCATCCCTCCTCAATCTGAGCATAATTTCTTTCAGTTTTGATCAGGATGTGGGATGCATAACTAATGGGCTTCCCTCTGCCATCTGGCAGACTGTGTGAGTTCGCCACTCACGCTACGGCAGACGGGAGACCACAAGCCAAATTTAAAATAAAAGTGAGATACAGGACATTTGAACCCGTAAGAATGAATTCTTGTTTTGTTCCATTAAATTCAAACTATCACCTTGAACAGTTGGCAAATCTCTGTAGCCTTTCGGATAGGGCCCATTACCTGTGCTGGCAAAGGTAAATCTGAGTTTCTAAACTGTTTTGTTCCCAAAGAAAAGTTTGCTGATTTGTGGAGTTTTAAATCTTTCTTTAGTTTGAATCATTCTTTCTTCACTAGTTGTTAGAATATGATTTAATTACATTAAGAGGATGGAATTTGGGGACTCTCTCACTCTAGAGAAGATGCTCATGTATATTAACCAATACCTGAAATTGTGTTTATGTTTGATAATTATAGGAAAACGGCTCAATTGACTTGCTTGAAACTATTGTTACTGTCTTTAGTTCTTCACCTCAAGACGGGTCACTGGATGCTTCCAAGTAATACTGGAGCAGATGAGGACACTGGCAATCATGCTTACTTTCAGGGTAATTTATGCTCTTTATAATTCTTACATGACATAATTTTTCCCTTAAGAAATATTTACTGCTGTGTGTTTTTCACATTATCTTATTCCCAGGTCAGAACTTCTCTCTGCATCATATTCACATATGTAAGTCCATAATATATTAGTCTTGTGATTGTAAGTCATGGCAAGCCAACTTGAATTTGCTTAGATGCCAAGGAAGAGTTGAATAACTACTCTAGCTGACTGATTCTAAAATTTGCATTACACTTTTAAAAAACAGCTCTGAAATGAGTCTAACAATTGATAGCACGTTACTATTTCATTACAAGTGTATTTACATCAAATACATACATAACGTAGTGGTGCATCTTTTAACTGATGGTGTCGTAAACTTGATCAGGTATGGTAAGTCAAATAGGGCTGTAATGCAGGTACGTCTTGGGGATGACTTGAACCAGAAGTTCAAACGCTACTGGAACTCTGTCTATAGCCGTGGCTTCGCTCAGTTGGATTGGCTTTATTTCTTTCACTGCAGACTAGTAAGAGACAGGGCTACCAACAGCTCTTTAGGGTCATATCTTATGGGTTCCACCACTGAGTCACAAATTAAAAACCACCAGTAAAGGCACTCATTATTTTGGTTTGGGTCAGTTGCTCACCCTTAGCTTTGTCACATTTGGCTGGGAGATGTAGTCATGCAAGAATTATCAAGAGCATAGATGAACAAGGAAGGTCTTATAGTAGCCATGCAGATGGGAGTGTTGCTGGGCAGAGCCCTTCTCAGAGGCAGAGAAGTCAGTGCTGGGGGGACAATGCCACAGATATCCATTACTGTTATACCTATATCATTTATCTGTCTATCTACTTTTCTATCTACCTATCTATCTATCTATCTATCTATCTATCTATCTATCTATCTTTCTATCTATCTATCGGCCTTGCCTGTGGCATGCGGGATCCTAGTTCCCTGACCAGGGATCAAACCCGGGCCCCCTGCAGTGGAAGCGCAGAGTCTTAACCACGGGACCGCCAGGGAATTCCCCCCATTATATCTATAGTAACAGGTGATCGATTGTCTTGGTTTGGGAATGTTAAATCTTCACCGGTTTCCAGTTCTCACTTTGTTCTCATAGCTGGAGCCACTAATTCTCACTTATAACGCTGCCCTCAAGTTTAGGACAAATTGCAAGAGGACTAAATCAGGAAAAATAAAGATATTTATAAATCATATTTATTTATAAATCATATTTACAAATCATATGTATTTATAAATAAATAAATATTTTCCCCTCTCATTCACAGAGGACAAAACTTTATTGAACCCTTAGGGAGAAAAAGTATGTTTCCTTGTAGCGGAATCTGTTGGTTGTGTAGAACTCTCTTCAGTCCCTTCTGGGTGGTACTTCAGAGGCTAGAAAGCTAAAAATCCACTTTGCAGGCTCCAGCAGCTTCCACCAGAAACTTAGAAGGTGGAGCAAATGATATGAGCTGGCAGCCCACCGGGAGACAGGATCTTGTGGTGGAGACTGATTCTTCCAGGGCAGCTGGGTGGTGGCACAACTGTCCTGTGTCCAGCGGTACCAGCAGCAGCTGGGAGGCTTCCTGCTGTTAGACAGGCTCCTGGCATGGTTGGGTGTTTCTCCCGGCGGCATAGTTTCTGGCCATGTGGCTGCCAAACTTGGTCCCGTCCCTCTTGGAAATTCCTTACGCTTAGATAGCAATGATAGATCCATTTCCGTTGTGACTAGGTAGAGTGATTCTGCTGTCTCCGAATCAGATCCCTCACCAATACTCTTACACTGTCAGCAAGAACAGCAGGACTTTTCTTTCAGTCACAAAAATATTAAAAACTGGGTCTACTGGAGAGGTAGCCACGTGGAGTCAACTTTCTAAGGTTTTACCCTTTACATCTACTGCAGAGCTCATATGGTATGCTCACCTACATTAGCTCATGCAACTGACAAAAATGCACGAATCCCTGTTATTAATAAAGGTGTGGGGAAATAGATACCCTCCCTTAGAGAGGCACGTGGATAAGGACATATGCTCTGGAGTCCAATTTACTAATCCATGACTTTGGTCAAATTATTTGACTTGTCTATGCTTCAGTTTCTAAATACGTAAAATGAAGATAATACCTATCTTAAAGGGCTATTTGAAGGAATCAAAAAAATCAATCCATGCAGAATATTTGTGCCTTGGGTACAATAGACTCTCAGTCAACATTGGCTATCATATCATTTGCCTTTGCTACAAGCATAAATTGACATATCCTTTTTGGAGGACAATTTGGCAGTATCTATCAAAATGTCTATATACTTTGGTTCAACAGTTGCACTCAGTATCTAGCCTACAGGAATATGCTTGCTGAAATGTCTGTTAGTAGGGAAATAGTTAAATAGATTATATCATATGATAGAATATTGAGTGGCCAATAGAAAGAATAATGGAAATCCATACATTCTACATGGAAAGATCACCCATATATTGTTCATTTATTCAACAAATATTTATTGAGGATTTACTTTGACCTTACTGTTCTGGGTGTTGACAATTAAAAGTATGAAATTATGGAATGTGAGTGTTAAACAATAATCTGCATCTATGTACAGACGTACGTAGGGCTGTGGTCCCCTCTGTCCAGGCAGCAGGGAGGCCAGCTGGTTCTCGTTAGGCCACCCAAAGTGGATGCTGGAGCTTGCTTGACCACACATCACTTCTTATGTATCCTGGCTCCACCCTCCATCTTGGAGGCCTATAAACGGCCTGGGCCTTTGAAAAGGACAAAGTTCTGGGGCGTAAACAGGCATCATATCTGCTGAACAACTGATGGATGTCCAGCTGGTTGCTGTTTATAGGAAGCCCTCGCCAGAGGGCAACCAGAAGAACAGCTGAAGGCTTCCTTGGTTCTGCTCATTCAAGCGGCTGCTGGACCCTCTGCAGACATGGCCTTGGCCCCCTCGTGTCTCTCCACTGCTCACAGGGAAGGAAGGCGGAGTCTCCTCCTCTACAGATGTGGCTGCTTCCGGTCCTGCCCCTCATCCTGAGGTCCCCACCCTCTGTCATGTCTGGTCCCTTCCATCACTCCACTTCCTGTCTAGTCTCTGGTGGCAGGGAAGTTGGCCTCTGCAACCTTTCTATTTGCAAATGACTGTTTATGCCATGAGTTCTTAGCCCCAAATATCTTAGGGCTTTGCTTTTGATACATAACATCAAGATTCGGGAACTGAGAATACTTTTACGTCAGGTCGTTGGAATCTAAAGCTTTGGCTGTGAGTTGCCTTGATTCTTACAATGCCCCTGCCTCATGGTCCTGCTTTCATGGGGTGTGTGTGTGTGTGTGTGTGTGTGTGTGTGTGTGTGTGTGTATAGGGTGTGTAGGGAGTA
This sequence comes from Balaenoptera acutorostrata, assembly GCF_949987535.1. Classification (NCBI taxonomy): domain Eukaryota; kingdom Metazoa; phylum Chordata; class Mammalia; order Artiodactyla; family Balaenopteridae; genus Balaenoptera; species Balaenoptera acutorostrata. The sequence goes on from NC_080073.1 coordinate 91,312,202, forward strand.
TAACGAAAAGGGTCATCAGATAAAAAAGAATTATGAAAAGAAGTCAGAAACAAAAACAAATATCAAAGACAAAATCACATTGATTAATGTACCAACATATTATTCTACCACACCTGCCTAGTTGTTAGCGAGGTTTATCGCTGAGGAACAGAGGGGAATTGATAGTGAGGAGAAAGCAGACTTTCTATTTTTACTCTGAAAACCTCTTTTAGTTTCTTTACATTATTTGTAGACATGTTTTAATGATATCTTTTGTAATTAAAACTAATTACAAAAAACCAATAGTTTTCCAAGCAGGTCATAGTGTTTGGATGTTGGGTCTGGGGTTGGGTGTATGAGTCCTGTGCTTCTACCCCTTTGACCTTCTCCTCTGCTCACCGTACTGACTCCAAGCCTGGGCTGCCCTTCTTCACCTGGCTGCCTCTTTGAGGACACCTCTCAGAGCTCACCTCCTCAGGAAGTCTTTCTGGACTTCTTTCCCATTCTCTCCTCCGTGCTGCGTTGATACACCTTCCCGTGTCTGTGGGAGCTTTCCACAGACCATAGTCCTTACCGGGTGGCCCTTAGATGATCTATTTTTGTGTTTGTCTTCCTCTCTCTACTGCAAACTTCTCAAAGATAGAAATTATGTCTCATTCATTACCATGTTTCCAGATCCTACTCCAATGCCTGGCCCATGGGAGTGCTCAACATAGTGTTTATTTGAATTCTTTTCTTGTATCCAGGCATACTATAGATACGCACAAATACAAACACTAGCGTCAACTGTGCTTTCTCTGCTAACTGTCAGTTCTTTTTTCTATATCTTCCATATCTCATTCCTCTCATCAATTGTTCCAACCTTTTACAAATTCCAGAGGTGAACTTCCTTTCTCCTAAATTTACCAGGAAGATCAAGACCATCCTTGCTTTCTCTAATCCTAACTGATTACAAGTCCCTCTGTTGAGACTACTCCCCTACCTCGGCTTTTGAAAGCATTTCTATCTTCTCTTGAACCAAAGTTTAGTTAGTTCATTAATTACCACTGTTTTCTGTTATCTCAGACTTAGTTGGGTGTGACTTGATGAACTGCAGCAGGATGACACATTTATTCACCCAGTCATTACTGAGCGCCTACTGTATGCCACTATGCTAGATACGAGGCTTCAGAGACAAAAAAGAATCCATCTTTAGCCTTGTATCAGTTAACATTCCAGTAGAAAAAACAGATGGTATTTAAAATTGGTGAATTTGAAGAGAATGTAGACAGAGTGTAGGGAAACCACACGGGATAGGGTAGTCTTCTAAAGCTAATAACAGTGGGAGCACTTTACCAACCTTAGGCCTGAAATTGGGGGAGATGGGGAGCAAAGCTACTGGAACATGGGAGGTGAAGGAGAAGTACCAGGAAACTATGTAGAGATGTTTCCTGTCCAGTGTGGCTTTCAGTCAAGGGAGCAGTCAGCCAATGACAACCTAGCAAGGACTGAGCTGAGGAATAAATACCCTGACCTTCTCCTCACCCTGCTGTGCCCCTTCCAAACCAATTAGAAGCCAGTGGATGAGGAAGCCAATTGATGTGTCTATACATTAGCCTTCTTGAGCAGAGTAGGAGGGAGAAGGGTAGAGTGGGTCTGGACAGCCAAATGAAAGGTATCCCGCAAGTCCTCAAGGAGCTCAGTATCTAACAGAAATAAGAACAGGCACTTATAATACTATGTGGGATGTGATGGAGTAGCTGTGTAGCGTACACTGGAGTTATTACTCTAAGCTACTATTAGGCATAATTCTGAGTGTTTTACTGCATGAACTAAAAAAATGTACAAGGTATTGGGAGGGAAACTAGCCTGGAAGGACCAGATAAGGTTTTTGGAGAAAGCAAAGTGGAGATGAATCTTAGAGTATGTGTGTGAGATGGTCAGGCTGAGCTGGGTTCAGGGAAGGGGCATGAGCAGAGAAATGAAGGAATAAATAGCATCATGTGTAATTAGAACCTCATCAAGTTCATTATTGTTGGAGTTTGGGGAGGGGGACATTGGGAGGAGATGGAAGAGGGAGGCAGGGGCTGGATGATGGAGGGCCCATGGCAATTTTATCCAATGGATGATAGGCAGCAAGTGAACAGTTTTTTTAAATTGAGATACAATAGACATATAACATTATGTTAGTTTCAGGTGTACAGTTTAATGATTTGATATTTGCATATATGGCAAAATGATCACCACAATAAGTCTAGTTAATATCTCTTATCACACAGTTACATTTTCTTGTGATGATAACTTTTAAGATCTCTCTTAGCAGCTTTCAAATATGCAAAAGAGTATTATTAGCTATGGTTGCCATGCTGTACATTACATCCCCAGGAATTATTTATTTTATAACTGGAAATTTGTACCTTTTTAACTACCTTCACCCATTTCACCCATACCCACCTCCTGCCTCTGGATACCACCAATCTGTTCTCTGTATTTATGAGCTTTTTTTTAAGATTCCACAAATAAGAGAGATCATACATCTGTCTTTCTCTGACTTATTTCACTTAGCCTAATGCCCTCAAGGTTCATCCATTTTATTGCAAATGGCAAAATTTCCTTATTTTTCATGGCTGCATAATATTCCATTGTACGTTGATAACACATCTTCTTTATCCATTCATCCGTGGATGGACACTTAAGTTGTTTCCATAGTGTCCATGGATAATGGCAGAAAATGAAAAGTTTTAAACAGGAGAGTGAGCTTTGCAATCAGCTGACTCTGAGAATGTGGGAAGGATGGATTTGAGGGAGGCAGGACCAGAGAAGGGGAGACCAGTAACAGATGATCACAGTGGTGGTCGAGGAGAGAGATGACGTGACAGGAACTCAGTGTGGAGAAGGGATGATGAAGTTGAGAAATGTTAAGGAGCCAAAAGAGGCAAGTCTCAGGGATTGAAAATGAGGGTTAGAGGAGAGGCATTATCCAAGATGCCTCACAGGCTTCCAGAGCGGTAGTTGTTAGATAGTGGTGGGTCCAGCTGAAAGCTGTAGACCAGGGATGTCAATAAAGAGTTCAGCTGGGTCTGTGGGGTTTCCAGGTGAAATTGTTTAGCAAGTAGTCGAAAAACAATGAGCTTAAACTTCAGGGAGAGGTTGAGACAGGAGGAATAGATTTGAGAGTCCTGAGCATGTAGACAAGAGGTGGCTAAAACAAGAGAAATGTTACCAAACTAAACTTGGGTCCACTTACCCACGTGCAGTAAAGTCAATCTATTGACATCGCGTTGTGGTGAAGGAAAGTGCAGTGTTTATTCCAGGGCACCAAGCAAAGGGTCCGGGACAGCTAGTGCTCAAAAAACCCCACCTCCCCGATGGATTTCAACGAAACATTTTTAAAGGCCAGGTGAGGGAGGGGCGTCCCAGGGTACTTGATCAGCTCGTGCACAATTCTCTGATTGGTTGATGGTGAGGTAACACGCGTCACAGGGGTTAACGTGATCAATCCTTAGGCCCCAGTAGGCGTGAGGGCTACGTGCTCATGGTCATCAAGTAGTTAATTTCTTCCATTTGGTGGGGGTTTTCTCATCTGTAAAACAACTCAGGAAACGTGCATCAGATACTATTATCTGGGCACTTGAGAGAGGAGCTTCAGTAGAGGATATGGGGGAGGAGTCGGTCCATGGAGGACCCACAGGGTCTTGCTTGGTTACAGAAGTAGATGGAATTACTCAGTGGCAGGGTGGAGAGTGAGAAAAGGACAGTGGACTTCTCTTGAGGAAGAACGTGGTTAGACAGTAGTTGGGGGAGAATACAAGGGAGATATGTAGGATCCAGAAAGGACTTTTTTTTTTTTTTTTAAGGAGAAAATATTTCAAGAAACCTAATATTAGGACACTTTTAACTCTCCTCTCTCTTCTTGCAACTCCCTAATTTCTTGGCTTCTGTGTAATTGCTTTTCATTGGTCCTTTTTTTTCTCTTCTCAGTCTTCCTAATTCTTCCACTGATGTACTTCATTCTTCTGTCCCCTATACATGTAGCACCACAAGTACTTAAATACCCTTGATGATTCTAAATAGTAGTAGTTCTTACTGACTTTTTAAAAAAAATTATTTATTTATTTTTGGCTGTGTTGGGTCTTTGTTGCTGCACGCGGGCTTTCTATATTTGCGGCGAGCAGGGGCTACTCTTCCTTGCGGTGCGTGGGCTTCTCATTCCAGTGGCTTCTCTTGTTGCAGAGCACGGGCTCTAGGCATGCAGGCTTCAGTAGTTGTAGCACGCGGGCTCAGTAGTTGCAGTGCATGGGCTCTAGGATGCGTGGGGTTCAGTAGCACGGGCTTAGTTGCTCTGCGGCATATGGGATCTTCCCCGACCCGGGATTGAACCCGTGTCCCCTGCATTGGCAGGTGGATTCTTAACCGCTGCGCCACCAGGAAAGTCCCTTAGCGACTTGTTCTAAATTGAATCTAAACACTCATGGTTGCCTCAGGGATGGCCCCAGAGCCTGCAGAGATTTGAGATCATTTCCTACACCAAGCCTCGTCACTGGAGGAGGAAGTTTTACTGGTGCCAATACAGTTTTCAGCCACTATCCTCCATATGATGTCACTTGTTCTCTCTTCCTCCTTATCTTCTCAACTAACACCTTTACATGTGCCAACAGGTGGGTGTACCATAGAGAAAGCAATACTAATACTAATACTACTAATAGTAGAGAATAGATCACTGGAAGTAGGGCAATAGAGAAAATAGATCCAACAATCTATTCTTTATACTTCTTATAATCAACGCTCCAATAATCAACTTCTTCTACCCCTCCTATTCTCACAAGTTTTCCATATGCTCATACATCAACAACTTTAGAGATAGATCAAGGAGCAAATAAGACAGAGAGGGTTAAATAGGGAGGAAGTTACAACATTTGGGCCAGACGCTTTTGCTGCCCCACATGCTGTAGGCATTTCATGTGTCCCTTACACTTCTGAGCTGAGAAGCCTGGCTTTGTCCCCCTCTCCTATTTTTGATTTGAGGAGTTTAATACAATTTATGTACTTTCTGGGAGAATCCAAAAAAAGAATCCATCATCATTCACATGTGGGAATTATTTAAGGGTGATCAACTCTAGAACACAAGATACTGAGTCAGAGAAAGTTTCTAGAGTCACTGGTTTGCAGACCAAATGCCTCTCTGGAAGCAACATTTGGGCTTATCGCTGAGTTTATTGTTAATTGGTGAAATACTACACTCCCCGCAGTGGACTAGTGATTGCAAGACAGAGACCCCCCTTCAAGAATTCATTACAATAAATGGCCTCTTTCTGCCTTCTGTTAATTGACTCTCCAACCCAACTAGGCCTCATGTTAGTACTGCTCTAGTAGAAAATGGACGTCATCCATGCTTATGTAACTTCTGGTTGAGTGCTTTATGCTCCAGCCATGGTTATTTGTGAGTCATAATTATGTCTGTGTGAAAACACTGCTGCAAGCTGTGTGTGCCTGTGTGGGTGTTTTATGTATGGGTGTAGTCCACAGGCTGGGAGGCTAAACCTGTTGGTGAAGGGATTTTCATTTACCTAAGACAAAGATCTTAACACTTAGTAGAGATCAGATTAATTTCACCTGGTTATTTACCCGGAAAATAAGGTTTGTTAGCAAAAGAAAATGTAACCAACGGGATGGCTGTTGCCTTCCTCCTTGAGCTACTTTCCAGGGATAGGAGTGGGGAGGAAAAATCAAAAAAACTCTTTAACTCCTCCTAGATTAGGCAGGCTGCAGTTAGTTCTTGTGTCTACCCGTTAAACCACATGGGCTTCTCCAGCTCTGGAGGAGGATTCAACTTTTTTTTTTTTTTTTTTTTGAGTAAAGGAGAGCCAGGGGAGTTTAGAATAGATTCTGGATCCAGACCACCTCCCCAGCTGTATGCCCTTGGGTAAAATTTCTTTATCTGTAAAATGGGATGATAACAGTATATCTCATAGGGTTGCTGTAAGAATTCAATGATTTAATACATGAAAGGAGCTTAGTACCTAATACACTGTGGTACTCAAATAGCTGTCTTCTTTCTGAAGGGTTCAGAATTGGTCCTAAGGCTGGAGCTGGCTCACTGCCTTGAATCTCACAAAGGAATGAGGTCTCAAGCCTCCCCAGCTGGGCCTTCAGAGGCTGTCTCACGTGGACACGCTCTGGTTGGTTCTCTTCTCCTCGACCCCTCCTCTCTCTGGCAGTCTCTGGAAGGCCCTGGTCACACCGCCGTGGCTCTGCCTTGTCCTGGACACTCTGGTAAGGTCAAGTCTTTCTTGTCCTTGAGTCACATTTTCATGCAGGCTGCGGTGCATGTTTGTCTCTTGTTCAAGTTTGTTCCTTCCCCCGCTACTCCACCCCCAGCCCCGCAGGCACCGGTGCCTCCTTTCTAGGGCTGAGTCTTTTCATCTTGCTCAAGTTCGGGCAGCTCTGTCAAAGCCCCTGTTTGCCCTGATGGAGTGTGGGTGACTCTGTGACTGCCTTCCCACCTTATCTGAGACCAGTTTGTTTCCATCGTGGTGCTGGAAAATAGGCGTTTTGTTTCCTGTTTCTCTGCAGCTTCTGGGCATGGTAGGGGGGCTCCGCTGAGGCTGGCGCCCTCTTGGAAAACCTGAGCTTTGTGCTTCTGAGTTCATCCCACCTGGTGTCCTGCATTTCCACAGGCTTTGGATCCCTTCTCCAGTTACGAGGGTAGCCCTACAGCTTTCCCATCCATGTTATTATTCCAATGGACTCTTTCACCCAATTCACCTCAGCAGCCATTTCCATTCCCTGCAATCAGAAAACAGAAAAAATAAGGATAACCACACAGGTTTGCAAATTTGGAGTATTGATGAGAATGCTTAGGATTTTATAACTTGTGACACAAGGAATTGGGGTTGGCAGCTCTACCAAGAGGCTGCCCTGCTTTACTCCCAAATCTATGTCCTTTCCAGACCACCTTTTCAAGGTTTATAGCATTGGAATGTGCGCCTTTCCTCATTTGATTGCTGCTGGTGAATTTCTGGAGGACTTGCTTCTACTTTTTTCCATTATTTCCTTAGGAATTAGGTAAGGTGCAGCTTTATTCCACTGTATTAATCCAGAAGTTGTATTTTTTTCCTTTTCAGTATAAAAAGACCTATTCCATATGCAGTAGAAACCCTGACTTTACTAGGCTATAACACAGTTGCCTTTTTTCCTAGCCTGAATTTTTCTTTTTTTTTTTAATAACATCTTTATTGGAGTATGATTGCTTTACAATGGTGTGTTAGTTTCTGCTTTATAACAAAGTGAATCAGCCATACATATACACATATCCCCATATCTCCTCCCTCTTGCGTCTCCCTCCCACCTTCCCTATCCCACCCCTCTAGGTGGTCACAAACTGGCTTTTTCTTTACAAGGCTCCACACGTAAACCAGCAATACTTCTACTTGAGCCATCTGGTCAAATGACACCATATATATCTTCAACCTTCAAATATCTCCCCAGTAACTGGGGTAACGGCGGATTAGAGAATCAGTTCAATGTGCCATACAAACTAATTTGCTATAACCCGCCACAGAAACTCGGCTCCCTCAAGAGCAGTGAGGTAGTAGAGTGATTATCAGCATGGGCTTTGGAGCCAGACTGCTTGGATTCCATTTCTGTCTCTGCCACTTACTAGCTAGCTACGCAAACTTGAACACGTTACTTAGTTTCCTGTGCCTCTATTTCCTCATCTGTAAAATGGGATGATGGTAATTAATTTTACCTACCTCTTAGAGTTCCTAAGAGGCTTAAATGAGTGATTACGTGTGATCCATTTAAAATAGCGTCTAACTCGTTGTAACTATTTAATATGTATTTAGCCATCTTCTTTTCTTACTCCGTTGTTTATTGTTTAATCTAGCTATTTCTGGCAAGTCCTGGTCTGCAGTGACCAACAGGAGCAAATATATTTTTATTTAAGAAGAGTGATGTAGAAATGTAACTGCTCTGCTGGTAGAAAGAAGAGATGTGAGTAGAAAGGGGCAGAGATGGATGAAATCAGAGTGGGAATTATTGGAGCTAGGTGATGGGTACATGCTCATTCGTATATTAGTTCCTCATTTTTGTGAATGTTCATTTTCCATAGTAAAAATTTAAAGATAAAACAAGAGGTGAATTCTGAAATGTGTCAGTGTGGATCAAGTGCGGTGCTATGGGAGTTCTCACGTACTCTAGGTGGGAGTCCAAATTGGTATAAGCTGCCTGGAAAACAAATTGACAGGATATATCAAGAACCCTGAAAATGTTTGTTCCAGTTACTATTGCTGCATGAAAAATTAACCAGAAACTTGGCTTAAAACATCATTTTATTAAGTTCACAGATTCTGGGAATCAGGAATTTGAACAGTGGGGATGGTTTGTCTGTTCTAAGACAGGTGGGGCTTCAGCTGGTAAGATTTGAAGGCTGGGGGTGACTCAGTGACTGGGGTTTGACCTTCAGAAGGTTTGATCTCTCACAAGTTTGGTGCCTGGACTGGAGTGAGGCACAGGCTAGGAATGTCCCCTGGAGTGCCTTACTTGGCCTCCACGTGGGTTGGCTTCTTCACAGCATGGCAACCGTGGGGTAGTCAAGGTTGTTTATATGGCAGCTCAGAGATCCAAGTGTGGATGCTCCAGCCATCAAATTTCAGAGACCACACAGCATCAGTTCTGTTTACTCTATTGGTTGAAGTTGTCCCAAACCTGCCGAGACTCAAGGAGAGGGGATAATAGACCCCAGCTCTCCCTAGGAAGAGTGTCAAAGAATTTCAGGGTCGTGTTTCAAAACTACCTCAGTGTTTGTCTTCTAACTCAGTGATTTCACTTTTCAGAGTTTATCTTACTGAAATAATTCAAAATGTGGACAATGTTGTATGCTCATATATACATACTTATATATAATATATTTATATTTAATATATATGTTTAATAAGTATATATAAAAATTATACTGAAATATATTTATGAATACATTTCAGTATAATTTATAATAATGAAATATTGGAAATAAACTTAATGACTAACAATAGGAAAATGAATAAGTGCTGGTGAACCACTAAGATTATGTAAAGCCATTAAAATAGTGTTGGAGTTTTCTAATACATAGAAAAACATTCATATTTTATTTAAAATTGATAAGCATAGGGTTCATATTATATATAACATATAATTTAAAATGTTTTTACAAATCTAAATTATTAAAAATTGCAGAGATAAAGATGAGAAGGAAATATATTAAACATTATATTAACATATTAAACATTAAACTGTAGCCATCTCCAGGCAGTGAGCTTATGGTTCCTTTACATTTTTTTCTTTATAGTTTTCTGCTTTTCCAAAAATTTCTACATTTGCATGTATTACTTTTGTAATTACAAAAAAATTTTTTTTAATCCCAATATATTTGATACATTAAAAAAATAGTGAGCTCAACCATTTTGCTTCTTTTTTTTTTTTTTTCCAATGTTTATTATATACATACATATTCTTTTTGAAATTGCTTTTTCATGGTCTTCACTTATCTTTTGAAGTGGTAGCCTTTTCTTTTTATTTTTTATTTTTTATTTTTTTTAAATTTTATTTATTTATTTATTTATTTATTTATTTATTTTTGGCTGTGCTGGGTCTTCGGTTCGTGCGAGGGCTTTCTCTAGTTGCGGCAAGTGGGGGCCACTCTTCATCGCGGTGCGGGGACCGCTCTTCATCGCGTTGCGCGGGCCTTTCACTATCGCGGCCCCTCCCGTTGCGGGGCACAGGCTCCAGACGCGCAGGCTCAGTAGTTGTGGCTCACGGGCCCAGCTGCTCCGTGGCATGTGGAATCCTCCCAGACCAGGGCTCGAACCCGTGTCTCCTGCATTAGCAGGCAGATTCTCAACCACTGCGCCACCAGGGAAGCCCCATTTTGCTTCTTATATTGAACGGAAAAGAATACTTGCTGACTTGATTAAAACTTGCATATATATCACCAAACATACAGCCTCTGGACTCTAAAAGGGGGACGGGCTAATTGGACAAGGGCAGGATAGGCAGCATTTTTCTGAATCCAATTTCGCCCCATCTATACTTCTTCCCTCAGCCTGTCCCCTGCATTTTTAGGACTGGGAGACCCTCTCTTCTCTGCTCAGAGTAGCCGAGGTCTGGCAAGAGAGTGTGCATTTGACAGAGGCCAGTTTCACCCTCCCTAGCTGCTCGGTGAACAGAAGGCAGGACCAGGAAAGTGAAAGCCCAGCCCTTAGCCCACAGCTAAGAATTTTCCTCTGCAATAAGTTTTGGTTCTTCAGTGTCTTTATGGCTTTTTTCTAGGAAACATCCTCCTGTGCTACCCCAGGTGCAGAAGCCCTTTCCTGCCCACATCCCAATAAGACTTGCCCTGGGCCTCGGGGGGTCCTCTGCTGTGCCCACCGCTGGCTCAGCCCCACTTTCCAAGGGCTGCAAACTGTCGTCCCTGGAGTCCCATCGTCTCTCCTTTTTCTGCTCTTTCCCATGCCTGATGCATATTTACCAGCAAGCTGACAAGATTGGTTATAAATGAGTATTTGTGTCTAGTCTCATCAGAGGTCATCCCTGGAACCTGTCTAACTCAAATCCGTAGCTTCCACTATGACTCAACTGGCTACCTTTGCTTCCATCTCAGCTTCCACCTAAGTCAGAGGGCTGTATCCTTTGGTTCCAGTGGTACCCAACTTGTCTTAGGCTCAGGTGCCCTCTGATGATGACCCTGTCCATCTTTCTCTTCCCCAAGGCCATGGTCCCTTGGGATCCCTCAATAAATGTAACAGCTTGATTGATAATACCTTAGTTGCACCATACAATGGCTAAAGATGTAGTTCTCCCATAATCTATATATCACTTTTTAAAAAAGTGATTTTAATTTTAATTAAATTTAATCAGTTAATATATTCAGTAGGCAACCCTTGAAATAAACTGGTTGCAGATCTGCATATTGTTATTGGTAGCATTTTCATAATAGTTTCCTGGTCTGAATCACTGACGATAGGGCTCTAATATTGATATTCAATTCCTCAGGATAATTTTTAAGGCAGTTTAAATAATCATATCTATTTGTTTTAGGTCACCTAGAATGAATAACACTGGGCTTTTCAGCAGATCCCGAAATTGTCTGCTGTGCAAGTTACCAGCGCCAGCTGTCCATGTCCTTACTTTCTGGTTCGTTTGGTATTAGACGAACAGAGGATTAGGGGGAGGGACAAAATATAGTTTGAGATAGAAATGGAGATGATTATGATGCAAACTCTGACTAATATGGTTAAATCATTTGATCCTCTTAAAGGATTTGCAAATCGGGAAAGATTTTATTCTCCATTCCAACCCAATTTCTACTACTAAATTGTTTATAAACTCCAGAAGACAAAGTGTCATCTTTGCCACTTGCCACTCACAAATATTTTAGTTCTGGGGACATGGTAGGGTTGCATGGCAGGATGACTTTTTTGGAGTTAGATTGCCATGAGATTTGCTTTGGTGAATGAATTATGCTTGGAAGTAAGATGTGTCACTTCTGGGTGAGGCTTTGGGAACCAGGGTGTGCTTTGCCATATTGTGTGCCCCTGCTGGGTTGAATGGAGATTTTATTGCCCTGGTTCCCAGGAGCCTAAATAAACAGAGTTTCCCCAACCTGCATTGGACATGTGGTAGGATGAAGAAATACATTTATTAAGCCACTGAGATTTCAGGGTTGTTTGTTACTGGAGCATTACTTAGTCCATCAGGACTGGTAAAGTAGGTAGCTAGCTCTGGATAAGTATGTATATAGGTAGACAGGTATATAGACGAAGAGATGGAAATTCAGATATACTGGTAGAAGTTATTCATGGGTAGGACTGTAGGTCTGGAAACAATGACACAATTTTTACTCTAACATTGATTAATTAGTTTACTGGTCACTATCTTTAATTATAATTCATTTGAGTCTCCTTACTCTGAATTAAAAACTATATTTCAATCTTGTTGCTATTTATATAGAGTTTTCACAAGGTATTTTAAGTGAAAAAAAGGCAAATTATACTGCAGGATATACAGTATGACTCAATTTCTGCAAGGAAAAAAATATATATGATTAGAGAAATGTCTGAAAGGCTATATACCAGAATATAAACTGTGGTGGGAATATAGGTGATTTAAATTTTCTTTCGTACATTTATTTTTATTTTAAAAATATAAGCACATGTCATAAACATCTATTACTTTGTCCTAATCAGTGTTCATTCTATTGAGTAACTGCCCTGCTTTCCGTCCATGTGATTCTGTTTCCCACCTTCCCATCCCACCCAACAGAAAAGCAGATATACATCATCTGAAGTTGGTCAGTCAGATACTTTCCTGGAATCTAAATCTTGATATAGATAATATAGGAATAGATGGTTTTTAGAGTCGAATTTTCTGTTGGCCGTGTCAAAAGAGATACCCAGAACTTCCTTGGTGCTATCTTTCTTGAGGATTTAGGAGTTACTTTGATTTTAGGGTTACCCAGTTTCTTGTATTTGTTTTGTCTTTGGTTTAAGTTACCCTAAATTGATTTGGGGGTTTGCAACAAAATTATCTTTACTGACACAACGTGTATTGCTTGTTTAGTTTAAAAGATTAACAAGATAAAACATAAAGAATAAATGAACCCTGTCCTCCTGCCTATGAAAAATTAAATCATGGAAAATTTTTAGGCTTTTTATTTTTGCTCTTTTCAAGGTGGTGGTAATTACTGCCAAGCTTTTTTAAAGAATGAACAAGACATTTATAATCAGCTAGTGCTGAATGTATGTATGTGCATGTTTATGTGTATACCACGTAGCATTATGGGATCATTGGAACTTAAGCTGATACCTGTGTGAACTCAGACACACTGGGAGTGTGTGTGTGTGTGTGTGTGTGTGTGTGTGTGTGTATGAGTCAAGGTTGTACAGGTATGGGTGTGTGATGATGAGAACAATGGGTCAGTATCCTTCCATCCTAGCTAGCCACCCACCATCTCACCCACACCACCTGGTTATATTATATAAACGTGTTATTTCTGGCTCCTTTTATGTGGTGAATTGAAGTACCCCAAGCAAGAAGCCACCCCTCCTAGCATTCTGTTCCTATGCTCTCCAGCCTCCAGTACTTTTTATATAAAAGCTGTTCCCTCTCTCTCATCCCCCATTCAGTTAATATTTGCTGAGTAATTGCCATGTGCCAGGTACTAGGGATCCAAAGCAAGTAAGACAAGATTTTATCTTTAAGGAGCCTGCAGGTTCATAAGGACCATGGAAAACTTACCTAGAACTCTTAGAAAACCAGCCAAGATGACTCCAAAGATTCCTAAAACCTGAATTCGCCACCCCCCACTTCATGGAAATAGGAGTCTGGTCATCATTAGTGCTATTCCCCAATATTTCTGGTTCTCCTCCTTCAAGGATCATGGTAGAATTTCACTTCTCACCCCCTTGAAATTAAGTGTAGCCATATGACTTGCTTTGGCCAATATGATGTGAGTGGAAGTAACATATCCCACTTATGAGAAAAAGCCTTTGCAAGACAGTGCATGATTTGCTGTGTTAGTGGCTGGCTGTGTTCCAGATGGTGAGGCTCTATTAGACTTGGTCCCATGATAAGAGTGACTTGGAGTAGAGCCCCCTACTCCAAGATAGACCCAAGATAGAAAATGCTGTAAGCATGAAAAAACTTTGTTGTTTTAAGCCACTGAAATTTGGAAGTGTTTGTTACCTCAGCATAACCTAGCCTTTCCTGACAGATACAGTGGACCTCTCCCAGACCTGGCAGGAGTTTTTGTGGTCCTGAATCAGGCTATCTCATTTAGGATTGGGGGTCCTGGATGACCGGCAACACTAAATGAACAAAGATAACACTGAACTTAGTTTAGCTGGAATTCCCAGAAGGAACAGTCCTTTCAAGTTCTGAGGAATTCCCCCCTTGCCTCAAAGGGGGTTGCCTCACCATGTCATGAAAGTCTTTGAAACAGTAAAACCCAAAGGTACCTACTTGGCAACAGTAGATTCATACTTGGTGAAAGAAAAGGGACCACACTCCTGAGAACCAGAATTAGAACTGTCTGTAACAAAACAGCCCTGGAAGATGCTGGGTAAGCTGGCATGCCCTACTGAGCGTCTATAATCTTGAAATCTGGGTTTCCCACTTAACTCTGCACTTAGAATCTCAGAAGCCACCTCCAAGATGTATTTCAACAGAAAAAAAAAATGGTGCAAACATCACCAGAAATTAGGAAAACGCAAAATAAAATAGCACAATGATCATTTTCTTGAGTTATTGATTTGGCAGGGTATTTTAAATGTCCTGTGTTGGCACAAGTGAGGGAAATATAAATTGCTACAGTCTTTGCAGACCAATAAGGTAGTATATATCAAAAACCTTAAAAATGTATGCTCGTTAACCCCTTCTTCCATGGTAGTGGAATTTTCAGCCAGGCTACGTAGAATAAAGATCATATTCCCAGTTTCCCCTGCAGCTAGGAATGGGTACATGAATAAGATCTGGCCAATGCTCAGTGAGAGCAGAAGTGATGTGTATAACCTCAGGGTTGAGCCCTAAAAGGGCAGGAGTGTGGTATCTTGTTCCCCCTTTTCCGTGTCTTGCTGTCTGGCATACAGATGTGCTTTTAGTTCACATGGGCAAGAGCAATATCTAGGGATGGCAGAGCCACAAGATGGAAAGAACCTGGATCTTTGACATCATGACATAGAATCACCATCCCAGCTCTGACTTTATCCCAGATATAAATACACTTTTTTTTTTTTTAAAGGGAACACTATTTATTTATTTGTTTTGGCTGTGTTGGGTCTTCGTTTCTGTGCCGGGGCTTTCTCTAGTTGCGGCAAGCGGGGGCCACTCTTCATCGCGGTGCGCAGGTCTCTCACTATGGCGGCCTCTCTTGTTGCGGAACACAGGCTCCAGACGCGCAGGCTCAGTAGTTGTGGCTCACGGGCTTAGTTGCTCCGCGGCATGTGGGATCTTCCCAGACCAGGGCTCGAACCCGTGTCCCCTGCATTGGCAGGCAGATTCTCAACCACTGCGCCACCAGGGAAGCCCTAAATACACTCTTATGTTATTTAAGTCAATGCATGTCACACACGTGGCCCCAAAAATGCGTCTGAATCCCTACTGTGGATATTTATCCTAAGTCAATAACTGAGGTTACGTGCAAAGATTCAAATAACAATGAAATTTATCACAGACCTTATGTGAAAGTTGGAAATCAATTAAATAGTGCTTTGGTTAAAGAAATTATAGTTTATCTGTACAATGGAATACAATGAAGCTAGTCAAAATCATGACACAGAAGAATGTTGATTGATGTAGAAAAACATTCATTTTTTAAAATGCACATATACGACAAGAAAATGATTACCAGTGTATATGAGCTCGGCTTTCCCCTCTCTCCACCTGCAAAGGAGAATTCTAAGTCTGCCTGATATGTTTCTTTCTCTCTCTCATTCTCTATGGAAGGGCCTGTCTTGCCAGATGAAGTCCTTTGGGCTTCTGTGATGAGAACTGACAGGAAAGGCACATTGGCTAGGGCTCGGAGGATATTTTCTGGAGGGTTTTGAGAATCAAGAGGTGAGCTGTTGGGTGTGGGACCTTAGGTGGGGGAAGAAAAAGGATTTTTTTTTAAGTATGCCTGTGGACCATGTACCTCTCTAAGATATTTGGGCTGGAATGATTTCAGGCTGCTATGATATGTGGGCATTGGGCCATGGGCTTCTCTATTGTGGGCACAGAAATGGGTCTTGAAGATATTTATCAAACACCCAGGGTTTTTACCAGCTTCTCCTCTAAGTGAGTAGAATTCCGTTTTCTGCTTTTCGGTTTTCTGCTAGTACTTAGCCATTTATTAAAAAACAAGCATTAAATTTTATTTTTAAAAAATGATTGCTGAGGGCTTTCCTGGTGGCACAGTGGTTAAAAATCCGCCTGCCAATGCAGGGGACACGGGTTCAATCCCTGGTCCGGGAAGATCCCACATGCTGTGGAGTGACTAAGCCCATGCACCAAAACTACTGAGCCTGCGCTCTAGAGCCTGCGAGCCACAACTGTTGAACCCGTGTGCCACAACTACTGAAGCCCGCGTGCCTAGAGCCCATGCTCCGCAACAAGAGAAGCCACCACAATGAGAAGCCCGCATGCCGCAGTGAAGAGCAATCCCCACTCGCTGCAACTAGAGAAGGCCCGTGTGCAGCAACGAAAACCCAACGCAGCCAAAAATAAATTAAAAAAAAAAAAAAAAAGGTTGCTGAGCCCTGCTAATAAAAATGGAGGGATAAATTCATCGTAGTCTTTTCCCTTAGCACAGGGAGAGGGGAGGGGAAAGGAGGTAAGCTCCTGCTTTCACTGTCCTCAACTCACAGCCACACTCACCCCCATCTGCAAGAAATGACCATCTGGGGGCTTCCCTGGTGGCGCAGTGGTTGAGAATCTGCCTGCTAATGCAGGGGACACGGGTTCGAGCCCTGGTCTGGGAAGATCCCACATGCCACGGAGCAGCTGGGCCCGTGAGCCACAACTACTGAGCCTGCGCGTCTGGAGCCTGTGCCCCGCAACGGGAGGGGCCGCGATAGTGAGAGGCCCGCGCACCGCGATGAAGAGCGGTCCCCGCACCGCGATGAAGAGTGGCCCCCACTTGCCGCAACTGGAGAAAGCCCTTGCACGAACCGAAGACCCAACACAGCCAAAAATAAATAAATAAATAAATAAAGTAGCTATTAAGAAATGACCATCTGGTTCCTCCCAGGCCCTGAGCCAGTTAGAGTCAGGTTAGGTGGTGTATGTCAGTGGCTCTTTGCCCGCTGATGGGGAGGATGAGGGAGCTTGGTAAGAATCTGTTGCTTTATTTCTGGAAAATGGGGCCATAGACACCCTCGTGGATGTGCAGGCCCTCTTTCTAATCAAACCCTTACCATATGTGGCCCATCCACCCAATGGAAATCCTACCCCCATGCCTGGTTTTCATTCTTGGTAGGACTAAAGCTCAGCCCAGCTGGCTGGAGACCTGATCGCCTTTATCTAGAAAAGGAATGAACCCTGCAGCTGGAATTCCTGATCCATAGTTACGGCACATGCCTGATGGCTTGAAAATGACAGCTTCACAGAATATTCTGCTGTCCCCTTTGCCCCACCTTAGGGGGTGTCTATGGGGAGCAATGGGTGAAGTCCCAGGTTCTGGGAATCTCCACATAGAAAAGCAGGAGAGAATGGTGTTTTGTTCATCCACATCAGTGACAGTGGATCAAATCACGTGCTTAACTATTTTTAGCTATCCATGTCCTCTGAGAGACATCCTGAAGTCTTCTGAACAGCTAGAGAGATAAAATATAAAGAGTATGGCAACCAAGGTCATTCCATCTACATAAGATCCCCTTTAGGGGGCTTCCCTGGTGGCGCAGTGGTTGAGAATCTGCCTGCCAATGCAGGGGACACGGGTTCGAGCCCTGGTCTGGGAAGATCCCACATGCCACGGAGCAACTGGGCCCGTGAGCCACAGTTACTGAGCCTGCGCGTCTGGAGCCTGTGCTCCGCAACAAGAGAGGCCGCGATAGTGAGAGGCCCGCGCAGCGCGATGAAGAGTGGTCCCCACTTGCCGCAACTAGAGAAAGCCCTCGCACAGAAACGAAGACTCAACACAGTCATAAATAAATAAATAAATAAATAAATAAATAAATAAATAAAAGAACGTGAATTTCTAAAAAAAAAAAAAAAAAAAAAAAGATCCCCTTTAAGTAGCTGTATTTTTTCAGAGACTTCATACCAAGCTCTTCATACAAGAGCTTCATGTACCAAGCCTCTGGGACATGAAGCGTGTCCCAGAGATTGACGTGGAGCTCATCCTGTAGGCACAATTGTGGTTCTGGGGTGGATGGGAAGGATAGACGAGAGAATTCATAATTACTGTGGGAGGAATATTTCAGCTGGTCATATGGAAGGTATTAGTCAACAGTGGGCCACTCAGCTGCCCAATTATCTGGATATTATGGGGTATAGTTCTTGAGGAATTCACAGATCTGCTAGCGCATTTGACATTGTGATGCAAGTGCTGGGCAGGAGATCCATGGGCTTGAATGGCAGGGTCTTAATTAGGAGCTACAAGAGTCTCACTGGGCTTGTGATCACTTGGTCCAGGACTCCACAGGGCTGGAAAATTTCCCCGCTGGAAAAGGCCACTTTCTTGATGGCCATCTGAAGATATGTCTATATGACACCCTGTGCCATGTTATTTAAAACCTGAGGAACACAGTGCCCTTAAGACAAAAATCCATGGGTAATAAAAGCCCAAGTTGTTTCTTAGCACTGCACATGAGTGGGTAGTAGGAGCAGGAAACTTTTAGGCAGGACTGTCTGCATTATTTGCAGGACTCTGCAAAATGAAAATGTGGTGCCCCGTGTTCAAAAATTATTAAGAAGTCCAAGACAGAGACAGTAGAGCATTAAATCACATGTGCGGTCCTTCTAAGCATGAAGCCCTGTGCAACTGTATGGGATGCACGCCCAGGAAGCTGGCCCTGTTTTTAACGTTTCCAAGAGAGTCTTTGAGACTGGTTAAAGACAGCAAGGGCCAAAGTAGGGTTGAAGTGTACCAATAATTGCTGAGGGTATTCACTTTCCGGTTTTTAATCTCTCTGGCTCTACTAGATATTGCCTCATGGGTTATAAAATTTGCCCATAGGATCCCCGTAGCTACCACTTCATTTCTCTCATTTTCTTCACAGCCAAATTTCTCAGAAGACTAGATAACAATTGCTATCTCCACTTTTATTCTGATTAGACAGTCATTGATATTTTAAAATCAAATTTTATCCCCAATAAATCCACCAAATCTTACCAGTAGGGGTCACTTGTGTGAGTCAGGGGTGTTTCTAACTATAAGTAACACATAATCTGGCTTATAGCAGCATAAACAAACGAGTGTATTGATTTTTCTCCCATTCCAAGAGGTCTGGAGATAGATAGTTGTGGTTGTTGGTTCAGCAGCTCAACAATGTCAAGACCAACATCATGCTTTCACTACGTGGTTGTAAGATTTCTGCCACTCCCACTCTGCTCAGCTCCTAGAATCAAGGCTGGAAGAAGAAAGAAAGGGTCATGCTGGCTATATCCACATTCCAGATGTAAAGCAAACCACCCCAAAGCTAAGCAGCATAAAAAAACCCATTTCATTTTGCTTTTAGATTCTATGGTATAGGAATTTGTACAGAGCACAGTGGGGAGAGGTTGTCTCTGCTCCACCATGTCTGGGGTCTCAGCTAGGAAGACCTCAAGGCTGGGCATGATTCCCTGGTGGGGGCTACAGTCATTGAGAGATGTCCTCACTCACAGGTCTCGTAGTTGGTGCTGACTGTGGGCTGGGACCTCCACTGTATTGTCCAGAGCATCTAGACATGGTCTCTCCCTGTGGTCTCTTGGCATAGTTTGGGCTTCCTTGCTTCCAGAAGCAAGTCTCTTAACAGAGGAAGGTGGAAATGCATGGCAATTTTATGATCTAGCCTCAGATGTCACAGTGCCACTTCTGCACTCTGTTGGCTAAGACAATCACAAAGCTCACTCCAGGATCAAGGGAAGAGGACATTGACCCCCATCTCTTAATGGGAGAAGATTTACAATCACATTGTAAGAAGAGCACATGGGTGGAAGCCATTGTTGTGGCCATCTTTGAAAAACACAATATTCCGCGAGCCCTTTTATTAAGAAAGCAACATTTCCCCAGAAACCACCGGCAAATTTACTCTTGTATCTCACTGACACATCTGTGTCACATACACGCTTAGTTGCTAGGGAGGGTGAGAAAGGGAGTATTTGACCTTCAAGTCTGTCTAGTGGGTGGTGGTTTGGGGGAAGGGGGAAGGATGACTGTTAGCTACGCAGTAAGCAAGGTTTGTCACACTCCCCTGCCCACTGCAAGACTCAACCTCTCCCTCCTGTGTGGGAGAAGAATACTTGCTTCTATTTAGTACCTATAAAGTTTTATTGCATTTATTTGTTTCTTTCAGTTATATTCTAAGTCCTTTATAGGCAGGGACTCTGAATTATTTGTCTTAGCATCTCCAAGGTCTATTTCTGTTCCTGACACAGAGGAACATTAATAACGCATGTATTGAATAAATGACAGGTAAGGTTCTAGAATTTTCTGAGTAGAATAACTTCTAGTCTTAGATATTTGGGGTCCAAGATTGTAAGTAATTTTAATGGAAAGACAAAGAAGTCCACCGTCAATACCCACAATAGCTAGATTGCCTAGTGGTCTACAGATAGCAAAGAACCCAAGAGTCTAGAAGACACTTTTGAATAATAATAATCACGAGCCCTTTGTTTTATATAAAGTAGCTTTACCAATATCCTATTTGTTCCTCATAACCACTTCGAAAGTTCAGAAGGGCAGATATCATCATTCCCATTTTGTAAAAAAGTGACTAAGATTTAGGTTAAGTGAATTGCTCAAGCTAATATGTGTAGGAAAAGCATGGTAATTTCTTTCTAAATTAACCACATGTACGTTTGAAGTCTGGAAGTCTGTGGGATGCAATCAAAGCACTTACTGCCTAGTTGTAGTCTGCTCTAATTGCAGGTACAAATTTCTGTAAATAACCATGAAGTTTGAGATTACAAGTTTACACACACACACCATCTATCTATCTATTTATCTAATCTATCTGGACACACACACACACACAATCAAGTACCACTTACCTGGAATATTATGTAAAATAATATTCTAGAGAAATAGCTATGATTTTCCATGAACATAATTTTCTATCAAAATTTAGGGTGCAGCGATGTCTGCCTGAAGATTTGGACTCATCCAATTCTTGAGTGCCTGTCTTGGAGTCTTGGCAGTGGTGGAGACATGTCGGAACATTAGCCTCTCTCAGGAGAAAGGAGTGGGAAAGAATTGTGAAGGATGTTAAGTCAGCATCACATAGTCTTTGCTAAGGTACCAGGGAGAGTCCTACGGAGAGGAGAGTCCACACACAGTTGTTGAAACTTAGTTCTCAAAAGTTTCCAGGTAATATGGCATGGAACTATTGGAACTGGAAATCAAGTAATGAGAGCATGAGAAAGGGATTCTCCAGCTAAAGAAACAAAAGCTCCCCAAGGTCATCCTAAAAATGTTCCTGCATTTTCCTAGGAGACAATCCCACGTATTTTTGTGTCTGTCTAAACATGGCCTCCAGAAATGGAGGAGCAGCAAAGGTGGTTACCAGAAGAATGTGTCTGGGTTAATCATGAAGAAAGCGACTGAGGTACATAATACCAAGTGAGTCAGTATTCCTTATACTCTGTTTCAAAAACAAGTGCATACAAATCTGCAGGCAGAGTTGTTCCTATTTCTAACAAGTAATTCAGATCTTTACCATTTCAACCCAGTAACTGAAGGTAAACTTTGTGAAAAGGTTGATCCCTCTTTACATAGCTTTTACAGTATTTACCTTAGTTTTCCTGGGTTAGAGTATGTGCATATAAACCCTAACTGTTCCAAGACCATGGTCTGCCGGATGACAAGGACTATGTCTTATTTATCTTTGTGTCTAGCCCAGAGCTTTGTACTTATTAGTAGCTTAGTAAATGTTGTTTGAATTGAATAGCTCTGTGTAGAGGCTGCTAAGGCAGATACAGAGAGCGAGTTCTTGACTTAATTAGGTTCAATCAATATATCATAAAATGCCCTGGGAAATTCAATGATAGATCCAGGCTATGAAGGTAAGAGCAGTATCTAAAACAGCTGGGATTATTATCTATCTCTTCTGGCATTCAGAAGAAGTTGACCCCATGTATTGATGCCTACAGAGGTACAAAAATGATCTGGCTGGGAATATAAGGAAAAGCATTTCACAGTAGTGCTTGAAATGCATTTTAAAGAATACGCCGTACCTTTGGCAGCTTTTTAGGAGCAGAAATATCCAGCAAAAAAATATATTGCCTGTAGAGCTTCCTGCCTGACTAGATCTTTGATATGGCATAAAATATAATTACCAGTCCCCAGAAGTCAGACACATCACATAAAGAATATCTTTATGCCTCTGATGGCTGCTTATTAGAAGGTTGCATGACAACAGGGATAAGGGTGAGTGAACTTTGAACTGCCTGGCTAGTGAAAAATTACTTCTAGTTTCGAGAAAGCCCTGGATGGACGATAATGTCTCAGACTCCTGTCTTCTTCCTTATTTGATTATTATGATCCCTGACACCTGAATATTGGGTTAAAGTTTAAAAACTACTTAGCTAGAACTACTTCCTGTTACTGTAGAACCCAACTGACGACAGATCTAGCTGTACTATTTTTCATGGCTTCAACTCTCACCCATGAAAGTGGGCTATAAACTCCAAGGATTTCAGCTCCAGCATGAACCTCTTGTCTGAGTTCCGTCTCATTCGTTAATTCATTTAAAATTTATTTATTGAGCATCTATTTGGTGCTGGAGATAGAAGAAGACACCATTCTTCCCCTAAGGAGTTCACAGACTGTTAGACTGTTGGGAAGACAGAAAAACCAGTAATCATGATATAGGTCATCAGGGTACAATAAAGGCATAACCAGAGGATTCTGGAAGCACCAGAGTTGAGGAGGAGACTTCCCAGTAGGAGATGACCTTTCAAGTGGCCAGTTGCACTTACCTAAGACTCAACATTTCAAATAAAAAATTCATTATTTTCTCTCCCCAACTCTCATTGTGTCCTAATATTTCCATTTCTGTCAATAGTACTACTATTTATCTTCCCAGCGATTGAGGTTTAAAACCCTGTGTTTCTATTTTCTTCATCCCCTGGAGCCATTCAGCCATTACATTTTGTTAGTTCTTCCCTTTCACTTCAGGTCACAAGTCCCCGGGTACAATAATGCCTGGAGCCTTTGTTTTCTGTCTCTAGTCATCACAATTCCAGGCGCCCAGTATTATCAAAAGTAAAAAAACAAGACAGCCTAACTAGCTCAAACCACCTACTGGTCCACACTCCATCACCTCACTCATGGGCTACTGAGCTAGCCTCCAGGCCTGCTGAGCACGATCCGTCCTGGATCTGCCACCAGACCCTAAAGGTATTTGCCTGGAGTCTGGCTGGCTAGAACATGTGGCTTTATGACGAAGAAAGCAGGAGGGAGAACATACCTACATAAACCTGTGAAATTAGGATGCAATAAATATGAGTGGGCATAGCATCAAGGAAGGCAAAAGAGCAGGAATTACCTAGCAGTTCACCAGGAAAGCCGACAGGGAAGCAATGGGACCTTCCAAAGTGACAACAGGCCAAGGAAGAGAGCAGCATAATTGTATTCGTTTCCTGTGGCTATTGTAAGATATTACCACAAACTTGGTAGCTTAGAGAAACAGAAATTTATTCTCTCACAGTTCTGGAGGCCCAGAAATATGAAATCAGCATCACTTGGCTGAAATCAGGCATCAAAGGGACGTACTCTCCAGAGGCTCTAGGGGAGACTCCGTTTCTTGCCTCTTTCATCTTCTGGTGGCTGCTGGCGTCCCGTGGCTTGTAACCGCATCACTCCAATCTCTGCCTCCATGGTTACATTGCCTTCCCCTTTTTTTGTCTAGGTTTTCTCTCTCTGCTTCTCTCTCGTAAAAATACCTGTGATTGCATTTAGGACCTGCCCAGACAGTGGAGGATAATTTCCCCATGTCAAGATCTTTAATTTAGACACATCTGCAAAGTCCTGTTTTAGCCACAGGAAATAACATTCACAGGTTCCAGAGATTAGGATGTGGATCTCTTTTTTTGGGGGGGGGGAGCAGGGCAGAAGGGAGCATTCTTCAGGTTTCTACACTAATAAAGTAAATTTGAAATCATGATCCAGGCCTATAAATCTGATCTCCTGGTTGTCTCAGAACTACAGCTGGGATTTGCAGATGCGGGTGAGGCACAGGGTATTTCTTTCCAGGGAAACAGCATAAGCAAAGGCCTAGGGGCAGCTGTGAGGATGGAGAGAAGATAATGGGGACCAGGCCAACTGGACTGGAAACGTCATACGGGATATGTTGCTGTAGTGGGAGATGAAACTGGCTACTTAATTAAAGAGGGACCAAATAACAGAAGAGCTGGAGCAGCTGGGGGCTGGTTCTTATAGAGAGAGGACGCTGTTGCTTCCTGCACAGGAAATGGCATCTTGGAAGCTTTGTTGTAGGAGGACAAGTCTGCACGCTCCTTGTGAAGGCCACTCCATTCCTAACTAAGAAGCTTAAGGTAATGGGCCAGAAATCTACATTCCATCTCTGGACACCATCTCAGATATTCCTCTCAACTTGCTGCTGACAGGTGTTGCCTGAGACAAAACGGTGAGTAAAATCTAAACTTTAGGAAACCAGTGGGCTGAGTTCTCAGGAGAGCTGCTGTTTCACTTCCACTCTGAAGGTTACCCTTGATTGCCTCGCTATGCTTCCCTGCCCTGTTTGAGCTAAAGCCCTGGTCCAGCTCACTCTGCACCACAGGACCTTAGCAATATTTTCTCGCATATATCTCCTCAGGAGAGGGGAAAAAATAAACAAAAGGGACTACATCAAACTTTAAAGTTTTGCACAGCAAAGAAACCTATCAACAAAATGAAAAGGCTACATACTAAATGAAAGAAGATATTTTCAAATGATATATCTGAGAAGAGATTAATATCCAATGTATACAAAGAACACATACAAGCCAACAAATCAAAGAACTCGATTAAAAACTGGTCAAAAGGACTGAATAGACATTTTTCCAATGAAGACATACAGATGGCTAGCAGGCACATGAAAATATGCCCAACGTCACTAATTGTTAGAGAAACGCAAATCAAAACCACAATGAGATATCACCTCACAACTGTCAAAATGGCTATAACCATAAGAACACAGACTGGGGCTTCCCTGGTGGCACAGTGGTTAAGAATCCACCTGCCAGCACAGGGGACACGGGTTCAAGCCCTGGTCCGGGAGGATCCCACATGCCGCGGAGCAACTAAGCCCCTGTGCCACAATGGCTGAGCCTGCGCTCTAGAGCCCGAGAGCCACAGCTACTGAGCCCTCATGCGGCAACTGCTGAAGCCCGCATGCCTGGAGCCCGTGCTCTGCAGCAAGAGAGACCACCGCGGTGAGAGGCCCGTGCACCGCAGCAAGGAGTGGCCCCTGCTCACCGCAGCTAAAGAGAGAGCCCACACACAGCAACGAAGACCCAACGCAGCCAAAAAATAAATAAATAAATAGATAGATAAATAAAATAAAATTACTTTGGAAAAAAAAAAACAAAAAAAAAGAACAGAGAGAAAAAGTGTTGGCAAGAGTGTGGAAAACAGGGAGCCCTCGGACACTGTTGGTGGGGATGTAGATTGGTGCAGCCCCTATGGAGAGCAGTATGGAGGTTCCTCCAGAATCAAAAGTAGAACTACCATATGATCCAGCAATTCCACACCTGGATATATATCTGCAGAAAATGAACTTATTTGAAGGGATACATGTACCCAATGTTCACAGCAACACTATTTACAATAAACAGTACTTGGAGGCAACCCAAGTGCCCATCAACAGACAAATGGATAAAGAAGATGTGGTACATGCATGTAGAATGGAATATTATTCAGCCATAAATAAGAATGAAGTTCTGCCATTTGCAGCAATGTAGACGGACTCAAGAATACTATGCTTGGTGAAATGGGTCAGGCAAAGAGAAATAGTGGGTGATGTTACCTGTATGTGGAGTCTAAAGGGTAATGCCGGTGAATATATGTGCAAGGGAGAAATAGACTCACGGTTATAGAAAACAAACTAGTGGTTACCAAAGGGAAGAGGGAAAGGAGGAGGGACAAATTAGGGGTATGGGATTAAGAGATACAAACTATTATGTCTAGAATAGATAAGCAACAAGGATATTTTATATATCATAGGGCATTATGGTCATTATCTTGTAATAACTTATAATGGAGTGTGATCTGCAAAAACACTGACTCAGTATGCCGCATACCGAAACTAATATAATCAATCAACTCTGCTTCAATAAAAAGTAAAATTAAAAAAAAAATCGAAACCTTACCGTAGTCTATTAGGTCCTTTATGATTTGGCCTCTGGATCCCTCTTCAACATCATCTCTTGTCATTTTTCCTTTTACCCTGACCACTTTGAAAACTTTGAAGATGTCAAACTCATTCCTGCTTCAAGGTCTTTGAATGTGTTATTTTTTCCTTCCAGAATGGTCCTCTACCACCATTTCCAGGGCTGGCCCTATCTCATTCTTCTAATCCCAATTCTTTTTGAAGATCCCTTTTGACCACCCTATTTAAAGTGGTTTCTCCATCACCGTACCTGTTAGCTTCCTCACCTTACTCATCACCACTTGTGATTATATGTGTTTATTCTTTTACTTGTTTATTGTCTGCCTCTTATAATGATTATCTTCATGAAGGAAACCATCTCTTTGCCTTCATGTATTCAACAAATATTGAATGAACATTTACAGCGCGCTGGGTGCGGTAACAGATGGTGGGAGACAGCAGTGAACAAAATGATGCACACCCTGTTTTCAGAGAGCTCACATTCTAATAGGAGGCGGGCAATTAACACTTAAGTGAACATACAGCAGATGGTGATGAGCATCAGGAAGAAAAATCAAGCAGAAGAAGGGGATAGCAAGGTACAGAGTGCTACTTTATAAGAGGTGGTCAGGGAAGGCCTCCTGGAGAAGGTGACATCTGAGCAGAGACTTGAAGGAAGTAAGAAAGCAAGCCAGGCACATGTCTGCGAGAAGAGTTTTCTAGGTAGAGGCAACAGCAAATTTAAGACCTCTATAGGGGCTTCCCTAGTGGCGCAGTGGTTAAGAATCCACCTGCCAATGCAGGGGACATGGGTTCGAGCACTGGTCTGGGAAGATCCCACATGCCACGGAGCAACTAAGCCCATGCACTGCAACTACTGAGGCTGTGCTCTAGAGCCTGCGAGCCACAACTACTGAGCCCTCGTGCCACAACTAATAAAACTCATGTGCTTAGAGCCCGTGCTCCTCAACAAGAGAAGCCACCACAATGAGAAGCCTGCACACCGCAACGAAGAATAGCCCCTGCTCGCTGCAACTAGAGAAAGCCCGCATGCAGCAATGA